>NW_010314402.1:0-12910 GCF_000700745.2 Antrostomus carolinensis
GGCCGGACCCCACCGCCCCGGTACCACCCCCGGCACAGCCGCCTGCACCCTCCCGAGGGCCGGGGCCGGGCTCGACTTTTTCAGCAGAGGAACTGTGCTGTCGGGGGATTTACTTCGGCATCAGCGTCAAAAAGGCAATCAGCCTCGCCATGTCACCCGACGTGGGTGGGCAGCGTCCGTCCCTCTCTGCTGAGGGATATCCAAGCTAGTCCCCCCTCCAGGCAAATTGTTGCCGGCTGCTGTGAAGGCTGCAGGAATGGGCGAGGAAGGATGAAAAGCTCTTTTTGGAGTTCGAGGAAGCACCACTTTCTACTGATGAGGTCCCAGAAGCTTGTGAGGAGAGGCATTATTTTTATAGGGCAGTCGGTGTGGTGGAGGAAGGAGAGAAGCTTGCAGACACACAAGTATTCAAACCAGGGTAAGAAATGTTGTCCGTCACCCAAAAAATCACATCTGAGAGTGATGACAGTGGTGTCAGTCATAAAACTGTGCTTAAAACATTTACATTTCTCCTATTTCATACCGTTCATTTAATAATTGTGTGTCACCCCGTTCCTTCAAAAGCAAAGTGCTGTATAGGATGCCAGGCTGGGCTCACAAGGGCAGGAGCTCCCGAGAGAGGAGGGCAGCCTCTGAGAGCAGGATGGACATCCGTGGCTCTAACTGTGCGCTTGGCACCGCTTCTGGCTGTGTCTTGGGAGCATAACCATCTCTCCTTCTTTAACCCAGAGGATTTAGAGGGTTCGCAGCCACTGCTTCACATCACTGCTTCCGGGTGGGAGTAGCTGGCTCAGCACGTAGCATCCCCAGGGGCTGCCCCTTGGCTTCCACCCTGAGCCTGCTGCTCTGCTCTCTGTGAGTGTCTCTGGTCGCCGCTCAAAGAGGATGCACCGAATTTAAAGAGAGAGCCTCCCTGCCCTGACTCGCTGCTTGCCTTAAGCTCCATCGGACAGCAAGTGTCTCAAAAATTTGTTTGGGTAAAATTCTAGGCTGTCCCAGGATTCGACTAGAGATTACTGGTGACTCAAGAGAAAAACAGACTATTTGCTTATAAAACCTTTAATTCTTACTTGGGGCACAGGCAACACAAGAAGTGCAAGTAGTGCCTAATGAAAAAATTCTGGGTGTGTCAACTTTGCCAGAATGATGCCAAGTGTAATATTGTTCTGCCTGTGTTTGTTTCTGTGTCATTAGCTTAAGGAGAGTAGAAGATGAGTCATCAGAGCCGAACAACCAAATAGGATCCAAATTGCTTTAGTTCATTCGTATTTTTGGGCTCGGTGTGCTGCTCAGCTAGGGGAGCGCGTGGTCTGGTTGGCTTTCTGAGCCAACAGCATCCTCTGGACTTAATTTTCAGGTCTGCGTACGCAGAAAAGTGCTTGCAGTGTATTTATTGTGCTTCTTAAAGTCTTATCACTGCTGTGTTGTATCTACCCTTCATGGAGCCAGTATTTGGCTTCCCAACATGCAGGTATCATACCTTCCCTGGTTTGGCAGTGATGCCCGTGCGGTTTCCCGGTGGCGGGACCAAGGAGGGATCACTGTGGGCAAGCCCAGGCTGGGTCAGTCCTGCAGAGGACAAGGCAGCTGCTTATTGAGCAGGTGTGAAGGGCGCAGGCTGGGCCTCCTGTTTTATCTCTGAGTGCCAGTCCCCAAACTCCGTGCTGGAGCAGGGCTGGTCATGAGAAGATATTTTTTGTGTAACAACATATAACGGATCATATAGGCAGTTATAGGAGGAGTTCAGTAAACCTAGATACAGTGAGGCAGATGCGTCCTGTTTGAGAGCCCACCCACCCAGTCATCGTAAACTTCAGTTTCAAGGGACACTGAAATACAGTGTTTCTAGCAGGAGAATGTTGTGAATGCATTGTAACAAATCAAGGCCTCTTGAGACTTTTCTTAAAATTTATCAGCTGAAATTCAAACTGAATGCTGGGTTTAAACAAGAACAGTACCGCTGACTTCAGGCAAAGCCAAGCCCTGAACCCAGCTGATGTGCTTCGCTGATTGTCCATTGCTGGGTGGCACCCAGCATATTTTCACATCCAGCATGTAGAGTGAAAAAATGTTTTATCTGCTGCTGAGCATGGTTCTTGTCTCTTTAACTTGCCGCAGGCTTTCCCAATATGTCATCGTTAAAGTATAGTCTGGAGTCTGGAGTGCTGCTAAGTAGTTTTGCAGCATCTGGCTGCGAGGCAGCCGGCTCACACGTTGTGCACACCATGATGTATCGCATTCAATGCCTAATTCCCTCTCCGTTTTCTTCTGTGGAGGGCAGGAAAAGCATACTGCCTGCCCTGCCCTTACTGGAGGCAACAGATTGACTATTTGAGTATAAAAAGACTTGGCAAATAAACCTGATTGTCTATCATTCTCATATTATTCCTCATTAGTCCTTCTTCTGAAAAATGGATGAGAGGATAAGAGATAGTGAGAGCAACAAGAGGGAGGGAAAGGATTAATTGAAATACAAGCTTCTTGTAATTTGTAACTTATAAATAATGTCGCCTTACATTATTCTTAGGAGAGGTTTGATTTCCATAGGAGAGCACCTGTGCTATAAACTAGTCTGGAGTAGCAGAAGTCCTTCAAACACTAGGACTAGGAATTGTGTTTGCTCTTTTGTAACAGGAATTTTTGTGCTTTCCCTTTATTTAACTGGAAACAAAGGTGCAAAACAGAGGATAGCATTGTAAGGGATTTTGACAGTACTGCAAGAAATGAGCAAAGCGGCCTTGCTGTTCGTGCAGCCAGTGACCGCTCCAGCACGTTGTGTGGAGATGTTGTTTGAATCACTTGCTTCTCCTGCCAGAGACTAAAAGCACCTGGCATAGCCCAGGATTATTACAAAATCACAATCATTGCACATGTGCAATGAGGTCCCTTCCGTGTCCCCCAAGGGAAGTTGCTGTGCATGTCGTGCACTGTGCTGAGTTTGGGGCAACAAGGGGAGGTTCAGTGTGTGCAGCCCTTATGTCCGCTGCTCTGCGGGCTTAGGAGCCTCAGGCAAGAAGTGCTGGTTTGCAAATCCCAGGCAGGTTATGGATGAGGCAGGCACAGGTAAATCGTAGTCTTGGATGTGGGAGCCTAAATCCCAACTGTGCTGCACTTGAGGTGTGTGCATGCTGTGTCTATGAGCACTGCGTAAGAGCAGGACAATGGGGTGGGGTTAGAAAGCAAAGGGTGGGCATCCCACCCCCTCTCTTCCCACTCTTCCCATTTCAGCTGGGTACCCATTTCACCTCCCTGCTCCTCCCACCCGCCTCATTACGTGCTGTGCTGTGCCGGGTCCGCGGGAAGCGGCGGAGCTCAGCTGCTGCGGGATGGCGTCACCCAGCCATAAGTCATGCTTCGCCTCGCTGCGTGTCCGTGCCGGCTGATCTGTGGAGCTGTGCAGGGTGTTTGCAGAGGAAGAGAGGCCTCCAGAGGATAGTCCTGGAGGAGGATGGAAAGCTTTCAGTCAGCACCTTTAAAGGGTGGTGCTGCTAAAGAGGCCGGGACAAAATACTGCTGTGAAAGTGATGTTCAGGTGAGACCTAGCAGGAGTAGTTTCTGATTTTCATGGGACATATAATCCCTTAGTTTCTAGTTTACTTAGGTTATGGATAGAAATAAAAATGAAATTTAAGACTTAATAGGACAGTAATCATTTTCCATGGGGGTAAAAATTCTTTGCTGTTGTTGTCTTGGATTAAAATAATCCTTAAAGTATATCATGTGATCCCCTACACACAGTTTAGAGTAAATTTATGGTGAATCCCTGAAATATATATGCCCATTCTTATTTATAACGTTTATTTTTGTGGCTTAGAGGTGTTAAGAAATGGAGCACAATTGTGTGGAGATACTGGTGATTTTGCCCCTCTCATGGTTGTCTTTGTGCTAGGAAGGATGTATCAGGTGGTCCTTTGCTGAACCAGGTCCCTCTCTGATACCTGGCTCCTGCTCAAGAGCAGCAGCACAGAAGGGACTTTGCACCTTTTGCCACCCCCAGCCTGTAGTCCACCTTCACTGAACCAGCAACCAGCGACTATAAGATCTTAGCAGTCACGACTTTTTTTTGTTTGTTTGTTTGTTTGTTTTGTTTTTTTTACATTGTTTGGGAGCTGGTTCACTAAACAGGCAAGAAAATAGTTTTTTGGGTTTTTTTAAATTAGATGAAGCATTGAGATTTGTGCCAGTAGGTTGTTCCTAAGAAACCTTCCTAGCCAGATGCTGCCTTGGTGAGGATGTGCCGATCAATCGATGTTGCTCCTGCCATGAACTGCTTATGTGTCACACAAAGGCAGAGTGCAGTTGGACCACGTAGGTGGAGGACATGCGAGCACTGTGGCTTTTCTGTTAGCTCATTGCTCCCACAGCTGTCTGTAGTGCAGAAGGGCTAGGACAGACCTGACTTCCCTGCCACCCAGGCTTCTCTGCTGTTCTTCAACGTGACACCTGGCCCGATCGCAGCCCTGTCATGCCTCAGCCCAAGCTTGCTTTTCTTAAACTCCCTGCTGTCCTGTCCTTAGCACGGCACCGCAGCTCAATCCTGCTTGGTAAATCTCCAAAATAATCAGCATCTTTTATCCCACGGCCAGGACCTCAACCAGACCTAAGGTTTGAATTTCAGGGTGGGGAAAATGAAATACGTGTCTCTTCCTCCCCTTCTCGGCAGGAGTCATCGCTGCATTCCTGTTGTCTCCTTTACAGGCAGCATCCCACCAAATCATCCTTCAGTTCCCCTTGGCCCAGGTGACAAAGGCATCCAGGCACCCTCCTCCTCCTCCCTCCTCTGCTGCGCTGTGTCTGCCTCTGCTCTTCCCTGCTGCTTTTGTGATTTCTCCATTCATGGGAGTCCTGTCCCCTTCTCCCCCTGATTCCTCTTCCAAATTATGCCTGTTTCAGTCCATGTACTCCAGATTTACATCTCCCTTGGAGCAGTGCTCTGCAGCTCACAGCCTCCGAGATTTTATTAAATTGAAGGGGTATAGAGGGGAAAGAGCCCCCGCCTCACTGCCTGGCTGCACTGACTCCTTTATGTCCCTGCTGCCTGTTCAGTCTCTCCTAGCGCCTGGGGACAGACAGAGCTTTTCACTGAAGCTCTACGCTAGCAGTCAAGTGCAGAAATTATTATAATGAAACCCTCCCGCTATACTTGGTGTTCCCCCATGTTTATTTTTAAGATGTCTGAAGACCATTAATCAACAAGGAAGTGCATCACGACTCGGGTCGCGATGTTCCAATAATTCATAATTAAACTAAGTGTTTCAGGCTGCGTGACCTGCCTTTTAAAAACCAGGTGAAGGGATCTTTTGCCAACCATCCCATCAGAAAAAGGCTTCTGGTCCATGAAAGAAGACAAAATCAGGGAATCATTGAAGAATAATTTTGTAAATTGATTGCTGACAGTCATTTCTTGAGGTAGGTGTATACCTACAACTGCAAAACAATTACTAGCGGCAGTTATTTCTTTAAGCAGTTAAATGCCTTTATGTGAGATACCTTTACCCAAATTTAAATAAGAAATAATTCTGCCTCAGACACTGTTCCCTTTTGTTGCCATTTGCTCTTTTTCTGGAGTTGGAGTATTATAAGGATTAAGATGAAAAGTCATAATAAAATAAATGACTGGATGACTAATGCATGCCCTGGTCCAGAAGACCCAAAATTAGCATCCTGTCCAGCCAGGTGGGGACAGGAGGTGAGGTGAGGTGAGGCTGCCTCTGAAGGAGCTGGATTCCATTTGGAAAGTCAAATGTTATTCTGCGCCGCAGGCGCTGGTCCCGCTTCGCACGGGCTGTCGCGGGCAGACGGTCCTTAGTCGTACTTGAGGGACGGGCACGAATTCGGTGTTGCAGCCCTGATTTACCTCCCTGCGAGCGCTGCAAACAGCCCGTTCAGCAGCAGTGGGAGCGGGGGAAGGGTGCAGGGGGACCCTGACAGCTGTGAGGGGACAGCGGTGTCATCGAGGCCATACTAAAACCAGGATGTGCACAACCTGCTCGATGGTGGGGCTTTAGGATGCATGAGCAGTTGCAGGCTCAGATCCAGCTGGGTTTATTGGCTTCCAGTGCCCACCGGGGCTCCCAGCCCCCTCTTCATTTCCTATGCAGAAACCCGGTCAGGGTTAGGGACGTAAATCAAAGTGGGTAATATGCAGGTAGAGCACAGAAATGTGGTTGTGTGCCTATAAAATCTAAAAAATAATGCCAGATCAAAGTAAATTACACCAAAACTATATTGTCCCACAGAATAATTTAAATGTCAAAAAATGCAGAAATAAATTTAATTATACCTACAGCAGCATTTGCTTTATAGAGTATTCATTTAATTGTAACAAAGACACCTCAAAGACAAATTACATCCCTCTCCCACCAAAGCTTTCTCCATATTAAAAGGGAAGTTAATGGTGGGCCCCATGGGACAGATAAGAGCATCGATATTCCATCTCAGGTTACAAAAAAAAATATCTTTGCACTCAGTTGTCAGTTGTATCACTGCATCAAAGGTGCCTAGATGTGGACTAAGAGTGTTTGGTGTTAGAAAGTGTACAAACATGGGATAAAAATGCTTCTTGTCCTGCTGCCAAATTTTTGCAGAATAATGAAAATGAATATAAGAAATGCTAATCAACAAATAAGCAGGCCCTTCAAAAGAGGTGCACTACAATTACCTAAATTAAATCTCAAGCTGACTACAAAGAAATCTCGGGCAAATGGGAAGAAATAAATCTCAAACATAATAGTAATCTCTTAATACTTGTTTTAGATAATGTTGTATATTAATCCCATGAAAATAGCCTTGACACACTGTGTTATGTGCCCTTTTAAAATGGTGATAAAGTAGGACATTTTTTAATAACCTAGAGAATCTTCTGGATTTTGAACCTATGATATTAGTAGAACTTGCATGTTGCTGCAGCTGAGGAAAATGTACCCTGAGTTTTAAATATCTGTTGATTTGCCAGGAAGATGAAAGCCTGCATATCTTCATCAACAAGATCTTTTATTTCCTTTTTGGGGTGTGTAAGCAGAAATGCCAGCTGTGAAGCCAGGAGGATATTTTTTCCTGCCTGAGGTGTCAACTCTACCACTAGTTGAAGGTCTCTTTTCTTTCTGAGGTTTCATGTTTAAAAATAATTCTGATAAATTACAATGTAGAAAATGCTGTGCTTGAGTTTGGAAAATCTGCCTTACAGTGGAGGCCTGGTGGTCTGGTTTATGTATCCAAGGTGAAGCTACTGGAAGACCCAGCCACAATCTCTAATTACTTGTATGCAGAAAAGATTGCTAGTAATAGCAAAGAGCCTTTTCTGTGCTCATGGAGAAGAGCATAAGTGAATCCAAACTTTAGAGGTGTCAGGTTCAGAGGAGGAAGAGGGAGTATGATTTGAATGGGAATGGTGTTGGCCAAGTGGCAGACCAGCTCACTCTCAGTTATTTTTTGGATGCAAGTGGGAGATGTTCTCGCTGGGGCGCAGTGACTGCTGTGTGCAGCCATTGGCTTGGATATACCACCATCCAGCTGAACTCCTGGTACCTGTGTTGAACAGGAGGCTGGGCGAGAACGTTGCATGGACCTGAATTTAAAAAGCAAAATCAGTTTTACAGTAAAATCAAAGCTGTAAAAAAATCCACTATCATCTTTCATTAACCTTTGTGCTTCTATGCTACGTGAAGTATGCCAACTTTCAAATTCAGTGTAATTCTTCTTTTTTTAACATTTTTATTTTAAAATTATTTTAACTAAAAAGTTAATCAAATCTGTCACAAAGATTAATTTTTTAATTAATTTGTCTGAAGCTCTGTCTTTCAGGAAATGCAACATTCTTAAGCGTTTTTGCCATCTCTGCCTACAGCTCAAGATGCCCAGCCTGGAAGGTATGTTCAGCTGCTTTTGGGTACAGCAATTAGAGGGAAGGAAATACATGCAAGTAGCTTTGGAAAATAACCTCACAAGTCCACAGAAATAAAAGGGGCTTAAACTGCTGTAAGAGAGATTCAGATTAGATACTGATGGGGCAAATAAAATGAATGGTGCTGGAGGCTGCATAGCCTGGAGAGGCAGCGGCCGTCTCCCAGGAAGGGCCAGGCAGGGTGAGCTGCAGCTGCTGGCTTCACTTTGGGGCCGTGCAGTGGGACCAGTGACCCCACACAGCTCCTCCCAGCCTCTGGTTACCTGGTTCTCTGGTACCTTGCCCAAATGCTCTTTGTGCTCTGCTGTGCTGCCCGCTGATATTGATAAACCTTCACATCTCTCTGTGGTGTATCTGCACTTGCGGGAGTAGCTGCTGGCAGCACAAGGTGGGTCACAGGGATCTGGCCAAGCTGGAAATGTCAGGAGGGGTTCACAGCCCAGAACTGAATCGCTTGCAAATTTTATTAAGCTGGTAGCATCTTGCATGCTGCCTGCCAGATAATAGGCTTTGGACAGAGCTGTTGAAGGTAGGATAGTTGTAAGAAGAGAGGGGTGTATGTGTCGTGTAATCCATGCCAGCTGTGAGTAGCTCAACAGAAGCTTTTTCACATCCCACAGTCCTGAGGTGATGCTGTGTGGCGCTGCTCATTTAGCCAGAAAAATCCAGACTAGTGGGAAAATATTTATCTAATCATAAACATTTCAGGAGGTTTAAATCCACCTGACACTGACTAAAAAGTCTAACAGGGCTATGTCAGACTCTGTGATATGTATGAAAAATAGAAAGTCCTAAATCGTAAAACATAGATAAAAAGATTAAAAGGGCATTGAAGCAGTCACTGATAACCTGGGGTGCAGCCTGGCATCTCTAAGAATGAAGGGTGGTGTGCAGGAAAGGTAAGCTGCATTTGATCTCTTTTAGATAAAGTCACATACCTGTCCAAGAGGTGGTTTTTATGGCTAGCTGTGCACAGCGTGGTCTCCTCTCAGACTGGGGCTTTTCTGGTGTAAATGCAGCTGTTAAATTCACTCAGGACCTTATGGACAATTTTGCGTAAATTCAGGAAGATGTGGTGAATTGAAGCTGAACCAGACTGAACTTTGGCATGAAAAGCACAGAGAAAGCAAGACCTCTCTCTAGTCTCTGGAGAGCCCTGGGAAGGAAGTGATGAGAGCAACAAAAGAAAATCCAGCAATACTTACCAGAGTCAAAAAAAAAGCACAGAAGACAGTAAAATAAAAGGGCTAAAAAGAATGCATAAATGGGCTATAAATGGAACCTACCTGTTGTTTTGAATTTGGAAATGAGATTCCTGGTAGGCAGATTTCAGTGATTTGCTGTGGTAATTAATGTTATTTAATTATCTTCATAATGAGAAGGGTGCAGAAAGTGGGAACACGCTGATAGAAAGAATCTGCTAATGAAAAAACTTTGAGAGACTTTGGGGCTGGGGGAAGCACAGAAAAATGTCCTGGGGGAGGAGTGGGAGCGAGGGGCTGAGCCAAGGCCCTGCAGAGGGTATGTGGTTTGAGCCCCATAACAAGAACCACTTATTTTTCCTACTTCAGTTCTATCATCGAGGCACTTGGCCCAGGGAAAGGAGCCCTAAGCTGACACGGCACCTCCGTCAAGGTGGGAAAGTTAGGGTTAGAAATTGGTAGCACTTACTACGCAGCAGCAAGCCTTGAGCAGGAGGTTGCAAGGTGGTTTTGGAAAAGGAGTTTTCTATTATTTCTTCTAGTGACAGTGGGCCATGGGACAGGAAGGCTGGCACTGCTGGCTGGAGGGGAGCATGTGCCTGCAGAGGGTCTGTATGTCACTGCCCTGCACAAATTTTCATGTGGGGTTAAATCATAAAGGTGAGAAGCCCACCAGATAGCAATTAGATCCCTGTGTTCTGCTCAGGAGAAGTTAGCCTGAATCTGTCAGCTCTTAGCAGAGCCTTGTGTTACCGAAAGCTGCTTTGCTGCTGAAGGAGAGGGCTGAGCTGGGCTTGTGTGCTTTACCAGACCCACACCTTTAAGCAAGTCCCTTTTAATAGTCCCACAGTATGGTTGTGTACCTGGGAAATACCATTCACGCTCAGTGGAGCTGAGCCTGTGTGAATGGCAGCAGAAATACAGTAACTAAATCTTTTTTGATTTCTTCTTAAAGTGAAAAGAAAAAAAAAAATCCCTTGATGCTGACATTTACCATAGACATTATCTGCTCCCTGACATTTGGGCTTATAAACCGGGGTCAACTAAATTTCTGTTCTCAACTTACCCCACTGCATCAGACAAGATATGAACTGACTGACCAACCCTTTCTCTAAATATCAACACACCTGCCCCTTGCTCCCAGCACTCAGGTTATGAAGAGTGGTACTTATTTCAGTGACGATGAGCTGAGCTGCAAAAAAAAAAATAAATGAGGCAGCATCAGAAGTGTGTGGCAGAGCAGGGCACTGCAGGAGGGCATCCTATAGCCCAGTCCTGCACCATAATGAATGGGATTTTTTCATCCCACAGGTATTCAGAGGGGCTGCATGCACAGAACCAACAGCGCTAGCTCTGCACCAGCACGCTGGGAGGAGCGGTGCATGATGTTAGTGATGGCTGCTACAGCTACACAGCTACACCCTCAGCAAAGAGTTTTGGGGCAGCAGCTGTGACAGTGCTGCCTGGGTGGGCAGTGGTGGCGTGGAGCTCAGGAGCTGCTGGTTCCAGGCAGCAAGGCCAGGCAGGGATGGAGCAGGCTGCTCCAGGCTGCCTTCCTGAGGCTGAGAAATGGTGGTGATGCCACGTTGCTGTAACTGACATGCAGGCACAGCTTTAAAAGGGCAAGAATCAGGACATGGTTTTCATAACTTCTTTGAAGCCAGGTCAGTTGAAGCAGCATTAACAGGGGTTTTATGTGTGTGCATTAGGCCAGTGGGGAATGGATGCACAGAAACAATATAACCTTGCTCTGGGCTCAGTGGTTGGGTGAGTAAGTGTAGGGGTAAATGGATGACCATAGAGCTCAGAAATTCAAGGTTAAGACAGAAGCTAAGGCAGAGCATGAAGAGCAGAGGGTTTGCCTGATCTCCCCCCATTCCCCTCTTCTTTGAGAGGGGACGCAAAATGGTAGCATGTGCTTCAATAAAATTTAATTTATAAAGGAGGAGAGTGATGAAGCTATATTTAAAATACCACAACATACTCCTGTCCTGATGATCTTCATTATGACAAACAGCTCTGCTTGAAGAAGAAATATTATGTTGTGCTCTTTTAACATCAGCTAGCAGCTGGCCGTACCCTCAGCCCTGAACAAGATGCAAACCAAACTCCTTGCAATCTAGAGTTTGGTCCAGCATCGCTTTGTCCCATCAGCATTTTGGCACCCCTCTGAAGGACAGAGAGCAGCAGCAGCAGCAGGGAAATGATACCGCAGCATTAACCCTGGTGAACAACAGGGAGGTGAATGAAGACCAGTCAGGTAACGGGGTGTGCAGATTTGTTTGCTGATAATGTCCAAAAGGAAACAAAAAACTTAAGAAGAATGTCTTGAGACAAATTCAGGAGACTGCTAAGAGTTAGTGGAAGTGCAGTGATGCTGGGGCTAGAGCAGGGGCACCTCACCTGACCCAGCAGCCTGTCTGTCCATGGCCAAGGCGGGATGCCTGGGAAGAGCATGAGGCCATGGAAAGCCCCACATGCCAGCCCCCTGACCACACTTCCACCACCAGCATGTCACAACCCAGATGCGTCGTGTTCACCTACATGGTTTTTAGCCATTAAGGCCACACTAGTCCCAGGTTGCGTCATTGCTGACCTGCTCCCTTACTAACAGATGCTTTTTGTACCTTGGGCAGGGCGAAGGAGGGGAACAACACAAGACAAGAATGTCTTTACTCGTCTTCCTGCTACCATATAGAGTTTTCATGCAAAGAAAACCCAAACATTAACATGTCCCAGTTTAATGTTTTTGTAGACATTGTCCTTCTTACAGAAAGAAACTAGTTGAATTGTTCTATGAACACTCCTTCCTTGTATACAGAAAAGCAAACTTGTGTAGACACCCACAGAAGAGTGTACTACTTCTCTAATTTCATCAAGCATTTTAAGCAAGAAAATAACTTTGTCAGACCAAGAAATGCTGGTGTTTTTAGAAATGAGCTATCGCTCACATGGGAATTGATTAATTTATCATTGGACATGTAAGCTGTAAGAAAGCTTGAAAAATGTATCATGTTAAGTATCTCCCAAACTGACTTTGAAGGTGAGCTGGCAGGGTGGCAGGTGTTCACCTGGTTATTCTCACAGCCTTGTTGCTGGAAGAACAAGGTGGTATCTGGTGTCAGGCTTCCTGAGCCCACACTCTGACTGGGGGAGTAGCGTGTCTGACATTGGACCAAGTTGTACTAGCAGAGTTTTTAAACAGCCTCCCATAGCAGGGCTGTGAAAAGCTGCGGTTTTGGCTGCAGTCGCAAGAAAATGACAGCAAAGAGAATGGAAAAGGACGAAGAACTCATAGTTTGCATTCTGCATGTTGTGCATGATAACCAGAAGTCAAGTAACACTGAGGATGGACCGCCGTCACCTTCTCAGTACGGCATCTACCACTCAGCGTGTTCAAACCATACGCTCACCTTCTGAATCTCACTTGCTGTAGCGGACAACAGAAGTAAGCTTTCAGGGATAATTTAATAGAAGCAAGGAGGGCTGAACACACTGGGAGAGAAGGCATCACATGCCATTCTCTTTTAAGCTTTATCATATTAAAATCATTTTCCAGAAGAAAATGGAGTTACATAATTATCTATGTTCATGCTAATGACAGGAGCTCAGCTCACAATAGAAGTATCTTCTTTTGTTTAGTCCTAGTCCACCTTTGTCTCACATGACAGTGCTACACCGCATGGAGAATCTCAGGCTTTCCAGCTTTTAAAGCTAATTGTTTTTTTTTTTTTTAATTCACTTTTTATACCAAGTTGAAAAATCACTTTCCTGGCAGGGAATCATTTTAGCTACCTGTTCCTTT
>NW_010314402.1:12936-27318 GCF_000700745.2 Antrostomus carolinensis
GCAGTTAGGTTTTGTGCCCTGTAAGTGCCTAATGTAATAGAACAGTTTCTCATTTAGTGTAAAGGGGACAGTGACACACAGTACCACTGTAGGAGACACCGGGGCTGAAAATAGCATTAGAAAACAATCCTGTGGCAAAAGTGAGTCAAACAGAACCTGCTCCTTTCAGTTCTTTAACTTCAAGCAGAGTGTGTCTTCCTTACTGTGGAGCTGCACGTAACACATGGGGACTCCAGAGAGCGCCCGAGATCCAGCCTCGTCTGCCTGAAACAGGAGGGCTACAGCCAGCCAGTCTGTGGGTGTCAGCCTCCCACTACAGAACGGCCACTGTGCAAGTGAAGAGCCGGTGGGTTTTTTTGTTTTGGCTTTTTAAATCAAAGCAGCCTCACATCACACTTGTTTTATTTAAAAAGTAAAAAATAATAATTAAAAAAATCTCAAGTTTACTCCTTTTCTTACAGATCACGAGGGAGAGGTAAAGGCATATTGCTGCCATATTTGAGTTCCCCACATCTGTTTTTCTCAGAAATTTTTCTTTTAAAAGATTAGCTTTAAATTATCAACTGTGTGCTCTGCAGCCACCCAAAGACTTCAGCAGCATAAGCAGCTTCCATCTTCTTACATGTTCATCACTTATTTTTCTTCATCACTGCAACTGGACTCGGAAGGCAACACTCTATGGAATAAAACATGACCTAGCACTCTCACACTAAAACCAAAGGAGCTGTCATACCTTCGCTCAGAATAAGAGAACTGCAGAAACCATTTTTTCTGTGTTGACTCTTGGCAACATCATGATGCTAAATATAAACACCAGTTTAATATAGAAGAGTTTGTTACAGAAACCTACTAAAAGAGAAGTGGAAAAGGCTATTAATTGCTGGCGACTTTGACACTGCTCTGTTTTCCCAAGGAGTGTGGAGCAAATGGTTCTTGACTGCTGATCTAAAAAGCAATGAAGGGAAGGGTAGTAGATGACATTTTAGAAGCTGTAGGTGTGAAGCCAACTCTGCATAAGTAGGTCAGCTAACTAGGGTGAAACATTTCAATCTACTGGCTCAATTACAAAATAGGGGACTGTGCTTGGATAAACAATTAATAGCGAGCCTCACGGGCTAAATTTTGTTAAATAGATTTAATATTAAGTGGCCACCAAATAGAATAGTAATACCAAGATAAGAAAAAGATGGAATTCACATTACTAGTGGATACACTGCTTTGTAGCAAAGTGCAGATCACAGAAAGTTACCAAATTCAAAACAAACTTCTTGCTTGTGTGTGAGGTAGAGGCATTCACATACGAGCTAGATGAAACTTGCACTTAACAATTCAAAAGGTTATGAGGTACACTCCTACATCGATCAATTTTCTGCATAAATTCCAGAATTTTCAAAATTAAAAATTTGTTTCATGTGGTGGTTTGAAGTGAGCACAAATCCTATAATAGTAGAAAGGCAGCTTGTGTACTTAGAATTGCACAAACACATCACTCTGGATGAAAATTCACAGCACAGTTGTTCATATAACCGAATTACGCATTCTCCTTCCGGAGCAGAGGCACAACGTAAGTCTACCTCACTCTGTCAATAAAATCACAGATTTCACCCAAATACAGCATTGCAGGGGGCAGAAGCTGATGATGATCTTTCGAGGTCCCTTCCAATCCCTAAACATTCTGTGAGAAGCTGATGTTGGCAACTTCTTGAAAAGTTAATAATGATTCTTGAAAAACTACCCAAGCAACCAAAAAAGCCCTAAAACAATACCCTCTAAATTTCTAGAGGCTTTTAAAAACAATTTGTTACAAAAAATAATAATCCAGGAAGTATTTTGTGGTAAGAATATTTTATATATTTTTTTTACACTTTTAACACTTACAAAAACATTCAAACACAAAAAAATTAAATAACTCCGGAAGCAGAACAAGTCCTTCTGCCTACACACATACAACAATTCCGAGCTGTTGGCACAAAAGTAATCCACATTCATAAAACCCTTACTACTATATCAAACATAAGTTAAGTAAATCATAGGCACTAGTTTATCAAATCCATATTTCCACACTTCTGCAGTAAATCTCTAAACACAGAGCCCCATGATTTCCTGATATCAATAAACTGGTAATGCACAAAGGCTTTCTAGTAAACAGATAGTCTGTCTTTTCAGGAAGTTGTTCGCTGTATTTCAGGGGGAGAACAGCAGAGAAAAGAATCCTTATAAAACTTAAGCTGAACTTACCCAAGTGATGAATTACTTAACTTAAGGAAACGTACACAACAGTTTGATGCAGCCATGGTAAAACCCCCAATGTCGTCATCTAAACTGACTTTCAAAATTTAAAAGTCACTCAAGCGTTTGATAAAATCCACCAATTAAAATTCACCTTTTTTCAATGAAGACTGCAGCATTGCTTTGTAAAATGCTGAAATGTTAAAATTTGGGCTTTAGTGAGAATATGTGCGTTTGATCTAGTCCTCCCTTCTGCTTAACAGTGACATGAGATACTAACTGATACCCATTATCTGTGCCAGCAAATGACACAAAGGCTAGATTAGTGGCATGTACTGGTCTCCTGGTGCAAGGTCGTTTCTTTACCCCTGCTGAAATCTTACTGAATTACAGTATATTTGATACCCTGACTTCAAAGTCTCTGCACAGATCTTGGTCTAGAGTGTGAAGTCATTTGTCAACCCAAAGTTTGCTTGAGTAATGAGAGCTGCAAAGTAAGTCTCCGCTCCCTCCTGTTTGGCTTCTTCCTACTCAAGTAGTATTGCATGGCTTTTCATCCAGGAATATGTTAATGCTGGCCTAAAATTCAAGTGCTAGAATTTCAGGGTTAGTTATCCTCTTAGTGGTGGGAGTCAAAATACACCAGCAATTCCAAACTCAGATACTAACAGGGTTGAAGGCTACCTACCGTCCAATCCAACTTGTAGTGTTCGTCGGTCATTGCACAAAGGATATACCATTCACGTTCTCTCACTTCATCAACTGTACATCCAAAATACTGAAAAAGCTTCAAACAAAATCCCTTCCACTAGTCCCACCCAATACAACTTTAGTTACAAATGTCTGCATGATGTCTTCCATAACAGAAAACAATGGTTCAAATGCTAATTATATGAATGAGTTGTTCTGAGCAAAATGTGTTAGAGTAAGTCAGAGCCACCAGAGGAATTCAATGACTTGTAAAGAGACATAGCAGGTTTCATACTCTGTTACCAGTAATGTAAGATACACATATGTAAGGCAAAGTACGTATTTAAACACACTTACATGGGCAATATCTTCTGTAAAAATATTTACAATTTAAAATAAACCAATTTAAGAAATGGATGAAAGTAAAAAAATAGGATACAGAAAACTCCCTCATACCATGGAGCATCACCTAAATGAATATCATTTGGCATCAAGAGTCAACTCATTACCTTAAAATTTGTATGTTACAAGTGCATAGTTGTGTTGCCTTCTCCTTAACTATCAGCATTTACAGTTGCTCCAGGCTGCAAGCATAGTGGTACAGTGTTAGAACAAATTAACATTTACTACTTGCTCTCTCCTTTGTAAGGAAACCTGCTATAAAAAAACAAACAAAACTTTTCCCCAGATAGTGAGCCATGTGTTAAAAATGTGGCTACAACAGCAAAGGCCATCTTTCCTGAGCCAGGAACTTTAAGGTTAGAAAGATTGTACAACTGATACTAAGCCCTTTTGGCAATCAAACATATAGGAGTATGTAAAGCTGATAAATCAACGTAGGAAAGATGCAATCTATACTATTGCATTTGTGTGTGTCTGCTACATTCAAACTTTTAATGTTAATAAAAGCCATGGCTACTACTCGCCTTACTATTCAGCCTTATCCTCCAGAGTCACTTCTGATTCTCTCTGAAGGACGCACGTGCCACTTTCCCCAATGAGAATCTGACACAATTGTTAGAAGCCATGTTTCACTAGCACTGTAGCAGTCTGCAATCAGGGTACTAGCTCTGATTAACAGTGTCTCCTTTCAATAGTACATACTCACCAATCTTTCTGCTGAATTAAAACAGCCTGAAAGTGTTCCAACAATGCAAGTTGACTGTCATACTTGCTGCTTTTCAAGATGGCATTTCTTTGGCATTCGTTAGGTTTTTGCCCAGACATTGGCCACTGTCATAAATGCTCATAATGATACAATTTAGCAAGCAAGAAAAAAAACCCAGAACTGATAGCAATTTAATGTAGGAGTGATTGTATGATCACCAAACATCTGATGTTAGATGTCATTAAAGTGCTGCTTTATAATCTCTGTCAGCTTGTGCTAATTACAGACAGAGAGGTCTGGAATTTTTACAAATCCCAAAGTCACATCTGAACAGTTTGTATAATCAAGCTGTCTTTTAGCCTGGTGAGGAAGCATCATCCATGAGCACTGGAACTTTGCACTAAGTTTTGCAGTTCAGTAGCAGCCATCTTTCCAACTCTCGTCTTTCACGTTGCCATAGGTTTTGGGAGTGGGTAATGATCTGAAATAAAATGAGGTATTTTTCAGGTTCATACATAACTGCTGAAGTCTCCATACAATACATAAGAATTTAAACATTTAATACACATTTCACTCATTTACTTCTCTGCAATACAGTTCTACTTAACATAAATTCCAAAATATTTTCAGTTTCAGGTTCTGTGTGTAATGAAATGTCAGAAACATCTGCATAAATAGACAGAAAACTTTTTGATACTACATTCTGTGAGAATACAAACGTAATCTGCTAATCTAAAAATAGGCGCTTTTTTTGCAGTGGTGTATAAACAAGGAAATCCTTGTTCAGAGTATTATATTTTGCTTACCTCGAAATCTTGACTTTCATAGCTACTTCATTATTGCATTGTGTACAGATACTACGTTATGTATGTCAACTTTCAAAAAACAGCTGTGTGAGTTTAATAAGCAAAATGCTTTTCTGTAAGACAAGTGTGATTTGATTTGGACAACCACACTTTGCTACTATTAAAAACTTCCTCTCAAAAACAACTACTTTTTATTACACACAGTTTCATACTACTGACAGACTCGGAGTGCAAAACAGTCAAGACTGTGACAGTCACTTGTCACTCCCCTGCCCAGCACTCACTGCAGAACAGAACTCCACATTGCTATTTACGGCTGCTTCATCTTTTCTGTGGTACTGGAGACCAACTATTTATCCTTTCTGTTTAAGGGGGTTCTTAGTATTCCTCATAGATGACTACTTCTTTATGTCAGCTGGCTTCCACTTGGTATGTTCAGTCAAAATCCACATTAGCATGGTATGAAGAGCAAATGTTCTAAATTATGCATCACTTCCTTCTGATTCTCCTTAAGACAAACTGTCCATGTAGCCTTTCCACTTAATTCTTCATTTGCCTTGTGGTTGTTTTCCAAAGCACTCTGACATTAAGGAACTTCCCCCACTGGGTGCTAGCACAGAGGTTATGTTTGAGATGAAAATTCTGTTTTGTCCTGTGGGTTTAGTGTATTGATTTTTACATTAAGTTTAGCAAATGCTACGGATGCTTCCTCATGTGTCTTCCTTCCTAAAGTTTACAGCTGTAACTGTTCTCACCATGGTACCACTGCTTAACTTGTGGATTACAAAAGGAAAATAGTTCTGACTTCAGAATGCGTCGCTCAGTGGTACAAATGAATGTTCACTTGCCAGCTATATTTTGGTAGATTTTTACCACATGCAGACAAATTATTATTGCCTTCCCAGCCCAGACTCAGACACTTTATTTACTTAGTTCAGTATCTTTTGTTGTTCATTGCACTGTCACTCCTTCACCTTCACTCTCTAATTCAAGAACCTTTTAATCTCGTTTTTGCTCAAAACTATTCTGGAAGTCCAAAACAGTTTTGAAGCAAAAACGAGATTAAAAGGGCCTATGTTTATAGGCAAATACTTCTCCATTTCCATTCTAAAAACCGGGAGATCAAAATAAGAATAGCAGGAAGGAGCAGCACAAATATACAATGTACAAAATTCATTATGAAAACTTCATGCTAAGACTGCCAGTCACACACTCACCTGCGGACAGGCTGTGCGAGTTTGCTACGAGGCACTGGGATGCCCCCCGGAGAAGGGGCACTGGGTCTGGGCAAACCACTCCTCATCCCCGCTGTCCCTGCCGGTCTGGTAAAAGTAGCACTGTTAATACTGCTGGCAGGGCTTGGCAAGCCTGAACTCTGGGCTGCAAGAGGCCCTGGTGAAGAACTACTGTGTGTCAGCTGTGTGGCTTCTGGAGAAGCAACAGAACCCGGTCCATGGTTACTGAATGCTTTCACTGGTTGTCGGAGAGCTAGGGGAGACGGTGCTGCAGGTGAGCGGAACTTACTTGAAGAAGGTACTGAAAAATAAAATACAGAAGTTACTTTCCAGCTTAAGTTACAGTATAACTGAAATTAAAAACAGGAAATGACTTTATGTGAATATTCAAACAATATGGAATGTATAATGGAAAACAGCCAATCAAGCAGAAATGAGAAACAGGAATTCAGATGTCCTCTTTGTCATGTCGTAACTCTAATGCCCCATTTGCTTACTACAAATATTTATTTACCTGGATTTACAAGTAATACTAGTAAGTCTTTAACTGCTGTTATCAGCCAAGTCAAAAGAAACAGAGAACATAATTATTAAGAAGAAATTTAAATGCTTCAGAAACATGTGAACCTAATTCCCATCCCTGAAAGAACATGTGGAAGAATACAGTATTCTAATGTGATAGTCTGTAAATAAATTCAAAGTGTATATTAGCCTTCAGTGATAACATTCTGAGTGCAGAGCATCTTTGTGCTTCTTTTATGCTGTTCTTTCTAACCAAATCCATTGAATTAGAATTCACCTAAAATACCGTCACATCCCAGATTTATTAACTGATGGTAAAAAAAAAAAAAGGCTCAGCCAACCCCAACACCAGTGAGATTAAGGTGCTGCTATGAAACTTAAACCAGACAACTAACAATTTATAGCCTTCCTCTTCTTACAAACATTATCTAAATTATCAGTATAACTAATACCTGTATTGAAATACTTTGTATCTGAGTTTGTATGCAAGGATTTTATTGAGTCCTTTCTGGGAAAGGTTAGTAAGCTAGAATATTCAACAGTTCTTTGATAATGCCAAATGTTAAGCATAATTCTTCACGAGTATAAGAAATATTTTCAAGTTATGCATAATGTATCACTAAACAGAATACTTAAACTAGTCCATTATTTTCATACTTAAATGGAATTTCACCAGCCTTTCAAACTGATCAGGGTGGGTCAGTAACAGTTGAAATAGGACAATCAAATCAATTAGGAAAGTAAAACAAAATCACATTTACATTTAGTGAATTTGCACAAACGAGCTGCACGTAGCTTTTGTTGTCATTTTACAAGGTAAATCCTCTAAGAACATGAGGAATGAGAGAAGAGACAAGTAGTGACAGGAACATGGCATCCAAAATGGGGTAGAGAGGAAGTGGTAGTTTTCATGTGGTATTTTGAAGCCATTTCTTATTAATCTTCCCAGACACCCCCCGTATGTGCCTCATTACAGATATGAATTAATTTGATTCCGTTCTGGATTATCCAAGAAGGCCTTTCCACTGACAGTGGTATCAGACACAGCATGAAGCCGCTGCGGGAAAAACTGACAAAAAAGGTGGCAGAGATCTCAACAATACATGACAGTTGGTAAGTAGGGAGGAGAATAAATAAAACACCTTAAAATAAAAAACTTGGCATCAAGTCAGAGGATGGACTAAGGAAAGCATTAACAGCAGAATGACTGGACAAGAAGAGCAGCAAAGTGCTCCTAGGATTAAGATTACATATCAGAAGTTTTAAAAATGTGACACTGCCTGTAACACTGGTACAACTGACTCTGCAGAATTTCAAAGTGATTCTACAGTGTAAACAAAGGGAGCTTTTATCACTAAACTTCTCATCACAGCACTTGCTTGGAACACAAATACAGCATGATGTTAGCAACTGACCACTGGAGCAATGCCAGCGTATGAAAACTGAATACAGCTTTGGGCCTCTGATAGGCACAACAGGGGGAAGGTTTTTAGGTACAGAATATAAGCAATGAAAAGTTTTAACTGAAGAAAGCTTGTCACTTTCTCAGTGAAAGTAAACATCCAGTAAATCAGTCCTCTCCATTCTCTCCAGTTTTCTGTTGACCATATTTTACCATGCTTCCAACTTGAGTCGCCAATTCATAAAATGTTTCCTGTCAGCACAGCACTGCGGGCATTGCTGAGAGCTGTATTCATTCTCGTACATAAAGGAATGAATTGTCTCCCAAGACGCTGTGATCTCAAAGCAGTCCACATGATGCAATCTCTGGAAAACTGCCTAATAATTCTGCTCAACATATAAAGAATTTTAGAGCACTTTTGAATATTTAATAAAACTCAGTTTGGCCTGTTTGTAAGACAGGATCACAAAGAATGAGGTACTGCCTTAGTCAAAAGCTATTTGATAACTGTATACCCATGTGCAACATTGAGCTGATCCACCTTTAATAAAAACATGGAAACTTGTAAGGGCAGTGCTTAGCAACTCCCTCTCCTTAGAAACTAAACAACTGGAACCAAATACAATTAAAACATCTGTCAACAATAAAAATAAATGGCACTGTGCAGTCACAACGTTTAGATTTCTCACCCTCTCTGGATTCTGTCCTGGATTGTGGGCAGGGAGCAAGATATCCCCACCTGGCAAAGTAGGATTCTGTGAAGCTACAACCTCATCTGGCTTGTATCCCAAGGGCAGCTGATGCACACCAACTTGAAACCAGAATAAATTCTAATGCAGCTGCTAAATAATAACTACTGTGATGAGATGATTCAGACAGATACGAAAGAACAGATGAGGTAGAATAATGGGAATCAATAAACTGTTCCGTCATCTCAGTACAGGAAAGACATGGACCTGCTGGAGTGGGTCCAGAGGAGGGCCACAGAAATTATCAGAGGGCTGGAGCACCTGTGCTATGAAGAAAGGCTGAGAGCACTGGGGCTCTTCAGCCTGGTGAACAGGCGGCTACAGGGTGACAGTATTGCAGCATTTCAGTACTTAAAGCAGGCTTATAAAAAAGATGGAGACAGACGTGTTGAGACAGGACAAGGGATAATGATTTTAAACTAGAAGAAGGTAGACTCAGACTAGATTTAAGAAAGACACTTTTTAGGATAAGGGTGGTGAAACACTGGAGCAAGCTGCCCAGAGGCTGTAGATGTCCCATCTCCGGAAACATTCAACGTCAGGTTGGATGGGGCTCTGAGCAACCTGATCTAGTTGAAAATGTCCCTGCTCACTACAGGGGGGTTGGATTAGATGAGCCAAACTATTTTATGATCTGACTGATACTGGATTGCTATAAAAGCCTTAACAAATGTGTTACAGTGAGGTGAAGAGTTAGTTATTTGAATGTATTTTGAACTGTTTTACACAAAATGGTAAAAAAAAAAGCCAGTGTCTGTGTGTGAGAGGTGTTAAGCTACGTTAACCAGTTGTTGCTTATAGATGTTTATTCTTTTGAAACAAAAATCTTGTTTCATTACTGCATAATGCTTCTATACTTGTGAGAATCTCAGAGCAGAAACAAAAAAATCAACACATCAAGGACTATAAAATAGCAAGTAACTGAAAAGGACGTGTCGGGTCCTCATCTGCAGTGAGCACTGACAGCAACTATAAACTGGAATACGCAAGTGGTGGTGCAACATGCGCAGTTCCTCATTCTCTAAGGTTTAATAAAATTTTACAAATAACATAAACTCAAAGAGAAGTTAATTTTCTGTACATTTCCACAGCTCCAGACAAGGCTATTAACCTAGTAAGTGTTCCAGACATCCAGATGAAGGTGAAGGCACAGCTAACTGGAAAGACAGCACAGAAAGCTTTGCAGAGGAATCAAGATGGTGGTCTTATGCCAAAGCATAAGCACTGAGAGAATTTTTCTCCATTTGGTATGAAATATTATGAAGATTGTTGGGAGACCTCCTATTAAGCCAAATGAATCTGCTTCAAAGTCATTATACTTTGGCTACAACTTTCTGAATGGAACGAAGTTGACTCAGAGAAGTTAGCATTGTTAAATAATGGAGACAAATATATGCATTTTGTCAGCCACCCTCAGCATCACACAAAGGACTCTTCCAAACCTTGAAGAATTCTAGCATATATAGAGCTTATTAATTCCAGTGAAATATGATTTTTAAACTAGATCTTCTAGATCGTAATAGACAACAGGACCAACTATGCTTAAAACCAAAATCATGAACTTATCTTAGTAGTGAAATTGAGGCAGTGTCACATACAAGGCTGAACTAATTAAAAATGGGTTAAAAGTTATCTAACTGGATTAGAGACTCAGTATATTTAATTTTCTTCTCAAAGAGAAGTCAACTTCAGCCGTTAGCAAACTGGAATGTTATCTACAATAGTCTCTAATTCCTTGAGAAAAAATTACAAATCTAAGTTACTGCACATGGGGGTGAATCTTCCAGTTTTGAGAGGAAAAGAGAAAGCGCGAGCACGTGCACATGTATGCACAAAACAAGTTGACAATCTACGTTCATCTTTTCACGGTTAAGCTCATTAGCTTTTGTTTCCAGCACAAAGGATGATATTTTCACTTGTCTGCATACTTTTGCACAATCAAAAAGAGAACAATTTTTACAACTCTTGTTTTAAAAGGCTGTATTTTACAACTTAAAAATTTCCTACCCAAATGTAGCCGTAATGAATATGGATTCAGGAGTCTACTTTTCTAATCCAGATTTCCTGATTAATGCTAGAAGTCACCAATCCTTGGATTTTATCTCAATATCTAATTTAATACTTTTTTTCCTACACATTGCAGGGATGTATTTTTAATGTTTAGACCAAAAAGTGACATACTTTGACACAGCAAGGACCACCTGGTTAATCTCAACATGCAACAGCAATTTTATTAATCTAGAATGTGTGAGATTTAATGCAGGTGAGCAATTATCTGAGATTTGCTGGAGCTTGATAAGAGGTTGTAAGTTAATTACCTCCTTTTGTAGATGGAGTTTGAAGAAACTGTTTGGTTTTGAAGGCAGCACGAGGCAAATTTTTCTGCCTTTGCAGAGCTGTTGAAAGACAAGAAGTGTTATATTTGTCTAAGAAGATCAGAAAACTAAATTTACTGGGAATTTCAGAATTGCACCCACTTGTCAAGCAACAAGGAACAGAGTGAGTAAAACACTCAAAAAGCTGTTATGACTCTGGAAGTGATGGGGTTTTTTAAATGGTGCTTGCTCTTAATGGCAAAGAGTTACAGAGGAGCATGTCAGAAATTTCGCAGTGCAAAGTGCGCAGATTCTGTAAAGTAAAGCTTCTTGCAGGGCAAAAAGCCCAGAAATGCAAAAAAAATTAATATACCAAAGGGAGAACAAGCCACCTAGCAAACATGCTACAGCAATGTGAGTGCAAGATCAGATACAAAGATGAAAATTAAACTGTCATATTTGACCTAGCAAGACTAAACTTTTAATTTTAACACTATACAGAAGCATAAATCTCCATCTAAATGTGATCATCATATTAAAAAGTTATATTTTTCAGTCATGCAAACATAAGACATTTTGAGAGATATCTGGGGTTTTTTCCCCTCAAAAGGCATACAAGAGAACTCAAACTTAAAACAAAGACATAACACTAAGAAATATCAGCTGCTAGCATGACAAAAATTGTTTTTTATTGCTCCTATGTCCTGCCTTTTTTCTAGTAACATTCAAGGGCTGATGCTGCCTTGAAATGACCTCACTACCTACCAGTTACCAAGAGAGAAGCCAGCGTTCCAAGAGCTGCAGAATCTTGGCAAGGAGAGGATTACCTACTGCCAGAAGGAACGCATCGACTCAGTGTATTTTCACCACAGCATATTTAAGGGAGGGAAGGAGGAAAGTAGTCAATGAAATAAAGCTTTGCCTACAGAGGCTTCTTAAAATGATAAATGTAGGAATAGGCATATCTGCTCACCCTAGTGTATGGAGTTTTATACCGGCATAAAACTGATTGCACTAGCAAGGCTTATTTCCATAATGAGAAGGAAGAAAGATGGGGGAACAGCTGTGCATATAGATCCTGTCCTTGAGTAAGGAAGCTCAGTAATTCTGTTGCTATAAAGAAGGTAAGGGAAGAGCAATTAGAATCATAATAATAATTAATCATTTTCTAAACTTGACAGCATATAATAATTACCATCACCTTTCCTATCCTTCAGTCACTGCAAAATTCACAATATTTTGTGAACTAAAGAAGTAGTTCATCATGTGCTTTACCTTCTTTCTGGAAATATGACTGGGTGGTCTATTCATTTCAGTCTTAATAACTAACTAAACCTGTCATTTTCAACAGCAAAAAGGAATTAAAGTGTTTATAAACATGACAAAATGCTGCCTGTGGCTATTAGGAATAAAAAAATCTATTCCTTCTACCAACTAGAATCTGATGCAAGAAAGCATGTGGCAATACGCAATTCTTATTCAACTTCTGGCACGTGGTCTTGCCATAAACTTTTTTAAGGCATACCAATGAACAGCCAATGAAACACAGTAAGATGTTTAAAAATGAGCACAGTTCCCAGGAATTTAGTGAGGCAGACCACTGGCCAGACTGTTTCTGACCAGAAGTATTCCAGTATACCATTTTTTACTGAATCAGTGTTTTTGTTATACCACACCAAATGAAGAACAGCTTATTCCTTTGTATTTATGATCTTGAATTTAGTTTGCCCTAGTTTGTTCAGTTAATTTCAATATGCTACTGCACATGGCACTAGATTTCTTCCCCCATCATCATTTACACTGCTTGCAAGTCAGAGATGTGGGATGATACGGAAAGGACTTAAAAATATATATATCACATTCCTTCCTTCTCAATGTAGATTCCAGGAAGTAAGAGACTCAACAGCTAAACAATTTTGTGCACTGAATCACTGAAAAGAACTTCAGGCAGTGCAATTTCAGCAATGCTGAGGAAACATGCAGTTGAGATAAGCGCGGAGTGCATGCTTATCCACACTATCTGCTGCTCTTGAAGTGCTCTGTGTGCTGTTAGGTTACCTGTCACAAATGGTGCACGCTGAATACACAGTTATGTTCACTTCTGATCAACAGTCCAGTTTCCTTGAAACATACACCTTCTTCTTTTACTCTGAACATGCCAAGCAGTTGGATCTTGGCAAGCAGACTAGTTACTTTACTGATAGTTTGAACAAACTACAGCTTAGCTCTTTGAAAAGTACTATATTTAACTCTGCTTAAATATTTAACATCCAACTGCTAATAATGCCAGGTAAGTACAAAAGTATCACACACAATCCACCAGAAAGCACACAGTTCTGATGTGGAAGCCACCCTAGAAGTTCTACAGCTTTGCACAATCTATGTGGTGTAGGACCCAAATACAGACTTCCTGTCAGTCTAACACTTTAAAGTCTGAAAGATACCTGTTCCTTGGAGAACACGAGTATTACTGTATCTTCCAGTGTTTTAAGGTGAAACATTTCATAGCTTTCATATATAAAAAGGACTTTCTGCATAATGGCATGAGGAATCAGATATGAATGAAGCTGCTAATAGTTACAACTGCTATTTAATTCACTCAATCTCTTTTCAAAAAGAAGCTGGATTCTTCAACACATTACAGCTAAAACCTAAAATGCCAAATGTTTTCATGTTTTACAGTTATACTTCTAAACATATGATACGTGTCTTCCCTTTACTCTTTAAGCAGCAAGCGTGTACAATTTGCCTACGTAACCATAAGAGGAATTGTCTTTTCAGAAACTTACTGGATTCCTAACTCATTTTTGAATGCCAGCAACCATAGCAAGTTCAGTATTGCAGCCACAGCAAATGTGCAAGTAAATTATGAACAGCAGATCTTTGACAAAGAGAAAAGTAGTGACTTTGGGTGGCAAGCCAGCATCTTGCAAAGGTAAGCTCATGCAAAACTAGCAGGTATATGAGGAAGCTTCAAATACCAAGACCCAGAAGTCATTGCCAAGGGAAAACAAAAAATTGCTGCAATTTAACAGTGCTTTGTGCAAGGTGACAAAATTAAAAAAAAAACCAATAAAACAAAAAGTATACAATAAAAAGGACACAGTTCTGGAAATTTTTATACTATGTACAGTTTTGCAGAGAATTTTTTAATCCAGACTAAGCAAGGATACTTACTCATTGACTTCATACACAAACCGTTTTACGATTGTCAATAGCAAGACTCTGACAAACATCTGTAAGAGCAGGGAAACTGTAAAAGCTAGAAATCTGGGCTTTATCAATGATACTTAACTTACATTTAAATGTAAGTTGGTCTAGAGCGG
>NW_010314402.1:27328-34237 GCF_000700745.2 Antrostomus carolinensis
TTGGGGAAAGACTCCCATGAAATGCAAGCAAATTTACCTAATAATTTCTGTCATTCTCAATCCATCCACAAGTTGAAAAAAAATTACATATGTATAAACATAAGCTGCACTATTTTGGCTCCTGCAATGAAATAACTCACTAAATACTGATTATTGAGACTTCTGTTGTCTGGTCTTTCTGTAGAGTTTCACTGTGAACATACTTTTAATACTGGAAATAGCCTTCTAGGCAACTAAGCTGCCCTCTGTGCTTTTCCCTTCCCAGTTCACTCTATTTTAAAACACCAAATAAAATTTGTACAGATTTTTACTAACATTATTTTGCCTTCATTTTCTTTCAGTTCATTTTGATTATTCTTCCTATCCCAAAAACAACACAGTGGGAAAACTGCCATCCCACGGCTCTTGAGTGCTTTACAGATTGATAAACCTGCCTAGCAGATAACAGCCCTGCATATGAACTACACACATGCCCTTTCAGTTGTAAATCCCACTTTCTGAGTGTTTGTGAGTAGTGGAAGGGGGTGGCCAGGGGAAGGATGCTGGGGTAACCTATATGAACCATCACAAGGTCACACTAACTTCTTGGCTACAGTATCACACACCTGGGACTGACTGCCCACATGACCCTTACGTGGCAGGGGGGTTGGAACTAGATGATCTTTAAGGTCCCTTCCAACCCAGACCATTCTATGATTCTATCAGGTCCCAGTCACTACAAAGATAGAAATGCTGCAGTCATCGGTGTGGTCTGTATTCCTCACTCTATTTAATTGCATTTGGTTACATTAACACACTGTTTGGAAGGGCCCAGTTAAGAAGGTCAGCTAGGTATGGCAGTGTGCCTTTACTGTTCAATGGGTAAAAAAATTAAATTATTTTCATTCACAAATATTATCTTACATTTCCCATCAAATATTTACTTTACTGATGAACTGTTATCATAGAACTTTTATAGTTCAAAGCTCTACACATAATATTCATAATGTGTTCTTCTCTTGAAAATGTCACACAAGGTTATTAATTCTCAAAGTTGCTTTAAGATAAAATGGTCAGGAAGCTTTTAAACAACCAGAACTGACAATATTGACATAAAGAGGCAGTGAATATCTAAAAGTTTCATTTGCTTTGGCTTCTTCAAGGTCACCATTTTTAAGAGCCTTGTGAGATTAGCAGCGTTCTCACATCAGCAGTTTACTTTTGGACAAACTAGCAGCCACTAGCCCAGCAATGGGCTAATCTGTTTCACGGGACACAGGTTCACCCAAACCTTTTCTAAGAAGTAATTCACATTTAGAAAAAGTAAATAAAATCTGCAACTGAATATATAATTTCCAGGTGACAAAATGAAAGAAGAAAAGAAATTGCAAACAAGGGTTAAACTTGTGTGAATGTTTTCAGATCAGGTTTCACTAGTTTAAAAAAAAGCAATAAACATTATCTAGGTACCTATTTTCACAGCCTAGTAAGCTTTTGTAGTCTGAAAATAAAATTCAATGGTACAGAGCATTATCTCTTCTGTAAATCACATAAAATAAAAGGTTTCTGAAATGTCTAACTACTGTATTTATACTCTTTATAGTACTTCTACATCTACTTTTAGAAAACTATGAATGATACCTTAATAAGAGATCAGACATTCTTTGAATATAATCAGTACCAGATTTTGTGAACCAAAAAAGCAGATTCACACAGGTACGATTAAAAATTAAGATCAGCATCCCCAATGTGGCATGTAATATTTCTCTTTGCCACGGAAGGAGAAGACAGCTGAGTACCATCATTTAACTCTGAAATATACACTGAAGTGTCACTGAAGGTACTTACTGGCTGAGGCTTGAGGTTGAATGCGAGGTATTCCTCCATTTGGCACTTGGAAGTTTGAGTCACTTCTGCTGTTTTTCACAGACTCGGTTTGGATGTTCGGTGTCCTGGACAGGTTTGGAAGACTACGCCTTAGTTTTTCTGTACGAAATAATACAAAGACACCACACACATAGTCTGATGCTGGACAAAGTTCAGGTTACGAGCCCATAGTTGAACCCCAAATCCAAGTGACACAAAACGTTAGCCATACAAAACTACACTGCAATTTAAAAACCTATTTTGTTATATTACAGTTCTTCTATTATCTTGAATTAAAGTTCTGTATTATTCTCAGATCTATGACATACAAAATATTTATATCAAAAAGCAAGAATGTACATTTTTCACCTATGGTGAAAAAAGTCAACCATAGTGTGTTTTGAAATTGGAACATATCTGGATTATGATTGTCCGGCTTTTGTTCTACTGTTACAGAAACTGAATAGGCAAACCTAATTTGCAGTTTTCAGAGTCTTTACCTAGAAAGTTAATTATAATATAGAATGTTTGCCTGAAGATTAAAAACACATAGTAATTATTTTAGTTAATATTTGTGACTACCCAGTCCCATATCAGCACATTATACAAGTAACAGTCATCCACTTGGAAAGAAACTCTTCATACACAGCATTCAAAATTATTGTAGCATCCAGTTATGCTTCATCTTTCACATATGACTTGACTGTCTATTCAGCTAATACTGGTTCTTCAAGGGTCTCCTGGAATTTGTACCATTGCTCACAGAATACAAAAAGATGCCATTAAATATCTCTCAAGTCTAATGACATTCTGTGTATCTCCAACCCACATGGAGATGGGTTGATGACATACTTTGGAGAGAAGACCGCAGATGCCTTGTCAGGATGAGTGGCCAACCTGATTCTGTAGAGGGATAGGGAAAAAGAAGTACCCTAACCATGCACAAGCACTAAAGATGAAAACAAAAGTAAGAGTCTTCATAGGCTGAATATTCCTACAAGTGTACTTTCTGCACTTAGTAGTTTGCATTGATTTGCACTGCAGCTGGTGCATTGTTGAACCCCATCAACTGAATTTCAGTTTAACCATTCTACAGAAAAAAGAGAAATCCCAAACAACTTTTTTTGGCTGCTGTTGTATCAACTCTGAATATCCAAACAACATTCAACTGCACAAAAACCACTGCAAGAGAATTCCTTGGAAGTGTTTCAGAAATACAGGATCACATGCTCTATTTTGATCCCTCTGGTATGTGGGATACCAGCTTTTAGTTCCTTGCCTCTCATGGGATATTTTTGTTGTAGTTCATCTAAGATGCATTAAGGCTTTCATGAAACTCCAGAAGAGTAGGAAAGGAATTCTCAACTAAGTCACAATATAACTGATTAGCTTCTGCATTGTATGTTTTCCTGTATACCTAAAATTTCCCTGAATCACTATGACTAGATGAGACTTAAGCCAACCCTTCTAAAGATATTTTTGAATAGCTAATTAAAATCGCAGGATCATCTTCCCCAAAAGTTCTGGCCTAAAATTCTAATGTTTCTTAGTCAATGAAATTCTGTAAGTGACATAGACCTCTTTGCTGTATTAGTAGAGGAAAAAAACACCTAACAAAAACAACCCCTAGAAAATAAACTGTTTAAAAATGCATTTCTACATCATCTCTACTGCAGACATTTTTCATCCAGCTTATCTTTAAGATGAAAAAAATAAGGTGAATTCTTAATTATCTAGATGTATATTCTTTCCGAATTTAAGATTTTATTTTCCTGATAACAACTACAATTGTTAAAATGGGAATATGCTTGTGAAATTTCAGCCCAGTTAAAGAAGCTTCTGCCAGACTGCTACCAGGAAAAAGTACATTCAAGAAGCAAAATCATATCAGGATTACATTATTTTGTTCTATGCCAATATGGTATAATTGTGTCAAGCTAACTGCAAGCTTTATATAACTGCAAAGCAGTTTGCACAGCTTTGAGAGATCTAAAATACCCAACAAATGTATGACTTAAGTACTAATATTTTTAAGGCTATGTTCATGACCAAAGAGTTCAGAGTCTGGCACTGCCAGAAGAAAGCATTCAGCTACCACAGAGGCTCCAAGCATGCATAAATTGCCATGTTACTCTTATCTGACCACAGTTACTTTCCCTGCATTTTATTCTGCCATCTGCAAGGCCTAACCCTGCTGGTGAATGATAGTTTCTCTTGGGCTCTGCTTTATTTTAGTGCATCTGCCTGCCAAAGATAGAACTCAGTCACCATGAAACTCAAGTACACCCAGAGTGACTGGATAACATCTAAAATAAATATAAACCTATCAACTCATCTGACTGTAAGGGTTCCCCAGCAGAACTTAAGCTTTGTTTGCTCTGCTTTTTTCAACGCTGAACTCTGAGATTAAACCATGATGTTACACAGACATATAGTTTTAGCACTGCACATGTACCAAAATCCTTTACAGGAACTACACAACTACTCATGTAGTGAATTTGACACAGATCTTCTTACCTTCACTTTTGACATTACTAGTCTGCAAATCTGTAGGATGGCCTTGAAGCGAAAGACGAGGTTGCTGTAAGCGGCTAATCATAGGCTGGGGCGACACTCTACTGTATTCTATACTTCGAGCAGGTGATCGGGAGCGAGGTGAATTCCTTGGAGATTGTTTTGGTGAAGGCCAGGGAGAACTGCGAGGTGATGGTGAGAACCTGTTAACAGCAGGGTGCACTGTGTGATGTGTGCCATCTTCTTCATCTTCTAAACTCTGCGCGTCGAGCTCCTGATCGCTGAACGTGCCTCGCCTTGTAGAATTGCAAGAAGAACCAGAACTACGCCGAGAAGCAGTTGCTGCGTACTCTTGCCGGAGGCCTGGCAACAATGAGAACATTGTTCACTTGCTTCCAGCCCACAGATGGTTCAAACTAGAGACACTGCATACAAATATCTGCCCAGTGCTCAAACTCAAATTTGGCTCATCTTAACTAATTTTAGTTATTAATTCCAGATTATCTAACAGCTGATAATGTCTTCAAATAAGTAGATGAATTCATTCCTGTTCCTGCCACAGCATTCATCAGTATAGGTGTGTTGTGTACTTGCTCATCTTGTCTCCCAGGCTGGATACTAGCAACACAGGCTATCCCTTAATTTTGTTATCAGATAACATGCTATAGCAATTACAGCAGCTACAATAAAATGTCTCTTGCAATGTATTAGTAAATGTAACAAAAAAGCTCTATGATTAAGCTACGCCTACAGAAACCAGAGTTGTGGGGTGCACACACTCGGAGGGGTATGCAAAACAATCCACTGGAGTAGAAGAAGAAAGTTTTGTACTACTAATAAAATTATTTTTTAAATAGCATTTATTTCTTTATCTCATCCTATTAAAATTTCTACTTATGTGTACATTTGTGTATTTTTGTGTACATAATATATTAGCAGAGTAGTATATTATTTATAAAAATATACATATATTGGAGATATTGGAGATCTGAGGGTTTTTTTCACTGGCAGGGATCATGGCATCATAGAATGGTTGGAAGAGACCTTAAAGATCATCTAGTTCCAACTCCCCTGCCATGAGCAGGGACACCTTCCACTAGACGAGGCCACTCAAAGCCTCATCCAACCTGGCCTTGAACACTTCCAGGGAGGGGGCAGCCACAACTTCTCTGGGAAACCTGTTCCAGTGTCTGACCACCTGGGCAACCTGTTCCAGTGTCTGACCACCCTCACAGGGAAGAATTTCTTCCTAATATCTAATCTAAACCTGCCCTCTTCCAGCTTAAAGCCATTTCCCCTTGTTCTAGCACTACCCGCCCTTGTAAAAAGTCCCTCCCCAGCTTTCTTGTAGTCCCTTCAGGTACTGGAAGGCCACTATAAAATCTCCCTGGAGCCTTCTCTTCTCCAGGCTGAACAGCCCCAACTCTCTCAGCCTGTCCTCATAGGAGAGGTGCTCCAGCCCTTGGATCATCCTCGTGGCCTCCTCTGGACTCGTTCTAACAGGTCCATGTCTTTCTGGTGTTGGGGGCTCCAGAACTGGACACAGTACTCCAGGTGGGGCCTAATGAGAGTGGAGTACAGGGAAAGAATCACCTCCCATGACCTGCTGGACATGCTTCTCTTGATGCAGCCCAGGATACGGTTGGCCTTCTGGGCTGCAAGTGCACATTGCTGGCTCATGTTCAGCTTCTCATCCACCACCACTGCCAAGTCCTTCTCTTCAGAGCTGGTCTCAAGCCATTCATCACCCAGCCTGTATTTATATTTGGGGTTGCCCCGACCCAGGTGCAGGACCTTGCATTTGGCCTTGTTAAACTTCATGAGGTTAGCACAGGGCCACCTCTCAAGCCTGTCAAGGTTCCTCTGGATGGCGTCCCATCCCTCCAGTGTGTCAACCGCACCACTCAGCTTGGTGTTGTCTGCAAACTTGTGAGGGTGCACTCAATCTCACTGTCCTTATCAGCAACAAAGATGGCACTGGCCCCAATACCAACCCCTGAGGGACACCACTAGTCACCCATCTCCATTCGGCCATCAAGCTGTTGACTGCAACTCTGAGTGAGGGCATCCAGCCAATAAATCCAGATACACAATAAAAAAGTCTGGAGACCACCCAGTTAGACAACTGAAATTACTACCACTTTCTGTAGTCTCAGAAGGACAAAAAAGACAGACAAAGAATCAACAAAACCTATAATAAAAGGGAGACATCAACACAGGTGCTTTTCTTAACCATTTGCCACATTAACTTTGCGTTTTGGTGATTTACATCATGGTTAAGCACTGATGTCAAAAAGACTGGATTACACTGGGAAGGCACATATCTCCTGAGAAGACTGGTGGCAGGCAGTTATCCAGTCTATCAACCATCCTTTTAGCGTGCAGTACATGCTACAAATTCATACTCTCTCTAGTATTTCTTTTGTCTGCTGTTCCTAAAGAACACTTCTGCACAGCAACTTCCTTTCCTTATCCTAGAGGCAGAAGTCCTTAGCCAGCCTTCTCAGGAGAACTACATTTGCACTTCCGTAGTAGAATCTACACCCCTTC
>NW_010314402.1:34277-52195 GCF_000700745.2 Antrostomus carolinensis
AAAATCAACTGCTCCATGTTGGTTTCAGGATGGAAAATACTTACTTTCCTCCTGCATTCGTGCTAAAATTTGCACATCTGTAACATCATTTAGCTTGTAATTAGACCCAATAGAGTCTTCGTCCATCTCCGATGCACTTAATTCACTGTCCAGAGAGGACTGTGGACTCAGCGGAGGATTTCTATCTGCTGAACTTTTAAGATGACCTACAGAAAGAAAATAAAGTAATAGGAAATGTTAAAAAAAACCCCAACCCACAAAAGAAAAGGCAAAAAAGCAAGCTGTATTTCCTGTCCTACTAAAAGAACCACCAATCTGAAAACATCTTGGCTAAGGCATTGAGTCTGACAGACCATTCGAAACATCTGATTGCAAACTTAGGCTGGAAATATAATTTACACAATCAGAGGTTAGCTGCTGCCTTCTAAAAATGAGCAGCATCATAGAATCATTATAATGGTGGAAAAACAAATTAATGACATATAATCTGGTCTACCTGTACCAAGTTTCAACTGCTATGAAGTTTGCACAGCTCTTACAGAAAAGAGCACAGTGTACCTGTTCCATTTGTGCTTTCATTCTCATCTCTGCATGTAACCTTCTAAGATATAAGTTTGACTATCTTTTTTTGTAATAAGGACTTGTTGATCCAATTAATGTTGATTCCATTTGGAATGCTTAAAATACAGTTTATCTGAAAATACTCCCTGTTCTATACATACACCTTTGCTAAACTATAACATAACAGAAAAACTTGTCCTGTTTGCTGCCTTCTGGCTGGCACTCCATTGCCAGTTCCATTTCAACTCTCTGTTCTGCAGGCAGATACCACACTGTAGCACACAATGCAGAGCAGAGCTACATAGATTAAAACAAAACCTGGGTAATGGCTCTGATGAATATATTGCAGTGCAGGCTTCTCTTTACAAGTCCACAGCAAACTACAGATGGTTCGATTGTCAACACAATATTGTTTTCATCTTCCCTGCAAGCTAACTTCAGTTAAAGTATATATAATAATCCAACATTCTGACTTCACAGTAGATATATGTTCCAGACATCAATTTTTCCAACGCAAAGAAAGTGTCTATGGTGCAGAATAAAGGCAGCAAACATTGCCAGAAGTTAGTGTTTACACTGACGACTGTAAAGCCTCACTGAATGCCTTTTAATTAAAATATACACTTCTTCCTTAGATTACATTGTTCACATCTCTGAGGCACACTGCATACTAAATGTTTCAGTTAATAAGCAATAGGGTAGTTGCAAAGACTTCACAACTACAAACACCTAACCACCTTCTAAGTAACTTTCATTCCAGTCAATTACAGGGCCAATTCTAGAAGCCACTTACCTATGTTAGGACTCCACAGGACTAACCCTACCTGTTTTGATCTAACTGCTAATATACATCAGTGATTTTAGGGACATGGACATCCAGAGAAAATATTTTATATGTATCTCATGCCAGAATGTCTGTAAAAAGCCTTTCCTAAAGAGCTTAAATACTGCACAATGCAAACATCCTACAACATAGACATCCAGAGAAAATGTTTTATATGTATCTCATACCAGAAAGTCTGTAAAAAAGCCTTTCCTAAAAAGCTTAAATACTGCACAATGCAAACATCCTACAAAAGACTGATGGGTTTTTGGTGTCTTTCTTACTCTCGTTCAATGCAAATATAATCTATTTGAGCACATGTTTATGAAAGGAACAGGAGGAAGAAGAAAGGGAGAGACCAGTCACTCTCATACACACTTACCTGAGGTACCAGGAGGTATGAGCTGTTTCATTAAAGCAGATTTCACTGGTGTTGAGGAGGGAGAATTGAAACCACTGCTGTAGGGGCTACTAGTATTTGGACTATAGGAGCTCGCGTAACTGACCGCACTGAAAGGGCTGCTGTACAAACTCTGTCTCTTGAGAGCTGTATGAAGGAGGAAGAAAGCAACAAATTATAACTGAAGGAACAAATGAAAAATTAATACAATGCTAAATGGTATCTTCAGTGTGATTTAATTACTATACAATTCAAGAAGAACATTTCAGTCACTGGGACGTTTTTCAACTGATTTCTTCTCCTAGATACAACCACACCATGGAAGGAGTGGGAGAAGAGGGCAAACAAGATCGTGACAGATATTTTCCTTGTAAAAATCAGATCCAAGATCACTACAACTGATCTCTTCAAGATATTCAATGTAGGTATTTGGAAGGAGGAGGGAAGCAACTCAAAAGACAGTAGTAGGTGAGTGATGCTGACATACATCCTATGCACAATTACATACAAACCAGAGCGCACCATGAAGTCTAGTTCTTCAGAATTAAAAGACTTATCTACATCACACAATATTTCAACAGTGACCCCAAGACTGGCACCACAGAGCTAAGCAATACCATCCACAAAATTTCCCAAAGCATACACTAAAATGAAAAGCCATTAAGCATGGCAGATGCTTCTGTTTATATTTCTGGGTACCACAAGCCTATAGGGCACAATAAAGCAAACTGACTGCAGGATTATTCCCTTCTGTATACTGCCGGTTCTAATGCTTTGGGATTTCTATGTTCATGGGCTTCAACTCCATATAAAATATAAAACCTAAAACTGGGTACTTTCCTCTTCTATTTATTGTAAGTATTTCAACACTAAAGTATTTTCAGTATGATATTGCAATTCCCTAGTTGTCGGGTGTAGGGTGTGTAGTTACTTAAATGACTATTTTGTTCGGAAATTTACGTTTTGTTTTAATCTAACAGAAAATGGAAATTCAATGGGGGAAGTGGAAACCAAAGGAAATTGGGTCACTTTTTGGTAAAATTAGTTGCTGAACATAGTTTATGGCAAGCAGAATTGCATTTTAATAAAGAACCAATTAAATTGCAAAATATTAAACCGAAAGCCAGAGACGCAAACTTTATGATATGTAAATCTAGATTAGATTAAGGTGCAGCTCACCTCGCTGCTAGAAACTAAATTCTGTTTAAGGCATGACAGTATTGAAACTATGTGTATATATATTATAAACTCACATAAATAGGCCTGGCAAATGTATGGCAAGACACTCAAGTGGTTCTGGCGGGGGTGGGGCGGGGGGAAGGCAGAAATCAAGCTATTCAAAGAATATTGTTTGACATTTCTGTTACTGAAAAAGGGCTTGAATTAGTGCAGTAATAATTAGGCTACTGATAGCAGTGGACAAAAAAAAATAAAAGAAAGGGATTGAACTCTAATTTGTTTACTAAAAATCCTTTTATTCAGTGTAAGATTTTTTTTGTTGTTGTTTTGACATTGTAAGAAGCCAAAAGAGACTCTAGTTACATGAAATGCTGCTCCCAGCAGCAAAGTCTGCTTCAGCTCCTCCTCCCACCCAATTTTGCTCTTGGTCACTACCTCCTCAGTTGTTCAGTACAAGCAGTGGTGGCACTGCACTATTATCCAGCCTACTAAAGTGGATTTAGGTTAAAAACATCTAGAGTATTTTAACTGATTGCATCAGTAAATTAGTTTTCAGTAGTGCACAAAAAACTATGTCATCCAAGCAAATGGATGGCAGAATGCAACACAGAGGCAGAAGCAGCAGCTATTAAAGTCCTTAAATTGCACCTCGTGTAAAGATCCTTTCTGAAGTCTAAACCAGTCAACAGTGGCTTAATTAGAATGAAAAGACAGTTATAGAAGATGGAAAGTTTCTATTCCAGCCTTACTGCAAGTCTTAAATGATATGCACTAATTTCAGCAATTAGTGAATTCAACAAATTCTAGCAAGTGTTCTTGAGGTACTTCCAGTTTATTTTGAAAGCATCAGAAGGGAAATATCCATTTTATTAGACAGCTCAGTTAACAAAACCAGTAATTAAAAGACGGTTGTATTCTAGTTGACTCTGATGAGACAACTCCTTTGATGGCAAGTTCTTCTGGCATTCACATAGGAACCCCAAAGCATTGATTACAACAATCTTTCTTCTCATGCCAGAAAAAAAATTACTTTTCATCTCTTGCCGAAAATGACAGTAAAAAAACCCCTTAAAATATAAGTCTGCACAACAGTTCTTTATTTCATACTTATTAGAGACAGGTATTTTAAAATATTAACCACAAATTAGAAAACAATTGTACTGCTGTATAACCTTCAAAACAGGTTCTTTGTACACATCCACAACGATACAAAGTATTTTATTACACACACAGATTTCTTTAGATGAAATAACTTTTGTTACATATAAAAAGTATGCTCTGGTACATGATGACACTTTATTTCAGCCTAGCTAATGTGAAGGTCTACCTTCCTTAGCACTGCATTTTTCAAACCAATTCCTGAAGTTTTTCCAACATGGATTTCTGTAACTTAGGAAGACAGAACTATTTTTACAACAGCTAGAGACATGTCTTTATTAGGAGTGTTAGACTACATTAATAAGACAGATAACTCATTTTAATATTAAAATGATACTATATTAGATGAAACATAAGCTTACAAAAGATTACACATCAGCTTTCAAAACACGAGAGGGGAGGGATAATGATCAACATTTTTATTTTAACACAAATTTTCTTTTATAACATTCAGAAATAGTATGCAGCGTCTAATTCATTTTAGTTAACATTTGGTTAAATTGGTCTTGAGTCTCTGCTCTGGGAAATAGGAACACAAGACCCTGAGTGCAGAAAACTCATGCTTAGGTGGTTCAGAAGATCCACTGTATGCATCAGGTGCATTTTTTCCAAATATCAGAGACCTGATACTTATTTTTGTTACAATTAAGTGACAAATTTATTCTAGCCATCCCCCTAGTAATTCAAAACAATCATTAGTGAAGTCTATCGCTGAGACCAAAGTTAGCTAAGTAACAGTTGCTTTTGAACAAGTTCACTCAATGCTTAACTGAAAAGCTGCACTCACCATGGAAAATATGACAGTCACACAGTTCTCCTACTATTAGCTATACTGATCACGCATTTGATTTCAAATATTTAAATAAAAAAGCTGCCTCAGTAAAAACTGCAATATGAGCAAAGTTACTTTACCTAATTCTGTGCAACTATGCCTTAAGAAAACATCTCTTCCAGAAATTCTTACGCCCAGTATTTCTCTGTTCCTGCAGCTGCTTTCTTAATGTGCTCTACCCCTGTACGATTTTAGACCACCATGTGGTGGAAGCCATGGTTTCCAGTCAACATGAAACGCACTCCTGCAATTTACACCAGGGACTTGAGGCACGGCTAAGAGAGGTCTTTGCACCAGAATATACCTAAGGTATAAGGTTCCCTATAGTCTGAATATGCTTCCAACACTCAGCAGGACTTGCTTTGCAATTGTAAAACTGAACTAACTAGTGACAAGGCACTGCACATCCTGTGTCCTAAGTAACTGCCCACAGTAGCATGGAGCTGAAAGCTGCTCTTCCCTCCTTTATTATCACACAATGGAAAAGATTACCTTATAAGAAGGAAGAGGAAAATGTGGAATACAAAAGTGCATTTGAGACTGAGAAATATTAAAAAGATATTAGATTAGAAAGACATAACAACAGGAACTGACAAAAGATAAAAGAGTCTAGGAGAAAGAAACATCAACAAGGATTCAGGAGAGAAAGTAACAGTAGTGTGAAAAGCCTTATCCACAGAGACAGGAACTGAAATTGATAATCTATTACTAGTTACTGGTTCAGTAAGTGATGGGTCCACCAGGTACAAATGCTAAGTAAAATACAAGTCTCAAAATATTTCCGAAGTTGTGGGGTAGGAAACACACAGATGGTTACAAGCAGCACTACTTGTCTTCTCCAGCGGAACTTCCTGTTACCCTCTATCTGTAAGGAGGTTGGTTGCTCTAAAGGACAACTTTCTTTTTTGTTACAAATTCATTTTTCCGTACAATCTGTTCCAACTAGCAGTATTAATGCCCATCTCTTCTACCATTCATATTTTCCCCTATTAGTACTATAGATGAATTATGGTATTCTTGAAAGTATCACTGCTAGAGGCGGATTCTCAGGTCTATGGCAGGAGGGGGAATTAAAATTGCCTAGACATATGATTTGAATGATCAAACTTTGTTCCTTTCATTGGGAAGCTTCCTGCCACTCTGCTTCAACCATGACTGAATTTTTAAAGATACCCTAAGGGTAACAGAATTTGTGGTACTTCTGGCAGATTTCTGCTCAGTTATGAAAATACATTAAAACATGAACAGAATTGTTCATGCTTAACCTAACTGCTATCCACTCCTAAATACTCAGCAGCATTCAAATTGACAAACTTTTATCATAATTCATAAATCCCTGTGGTCTGGGTACTTTTCATTGTTTAGAATTTCAGTCTTTGCCTGTAGCAAGCTATATATCATGTCAGATGTTCAGTTAACAGACATTCCATTAACAATGTTCAGTTAATAGACATTTGTCAAGGCAGCATACACAAAGAACAGGAAAGATAGGAAGATCAAAGGTGGCTCATACTGAAGGCACCATTATGCCCACAATTTTTATAAGAATAAGAAATTGACTATTCATGTGATCTACCAGCAATGTTCTCAAATTTTGTTAAGAACAATATTAGTACAAATCAGAATAAAGAATTAATTACTCTCAGAAAAGAACACAAGGAGGGGAAAAAAGTTACAGTCAAATAAACTCATCACAGAGCTTATGAATAACCATGTGAAGGAGCTAGGAGTTGGGAATACTCCTGGAACTGTGTGTTCACATATTCTTAGCTCAAGTCCAGCCATTCTGCTAATTACTGGGGATAACAGTTAAAAAAAAATAAAAGATAGGTCACATGTAGCTGCAAAAAGATGGAAATACAGGGAGACAATAGCTACTAAAAGCAAGAAAGTTGTCTCAGCATTTTTTTTTTTTTAAACAAAAATAGGCACTAATAAAGAAATTAAAATAAAGCAAGAAATCAGATGGACAGAGAATTCTAATCAGACCTTCAGCATTTTGCTGCTGGTTTGACATCAAAAAGGCTGGGAATTAAAGGGTGGAGAATGTAGGTTGTCATCCTCACAGGGCCAAACACACAGTCCTTCTCAAGTTTTGAATACAACCAACTAATTTGGATCAAGGAAGAATCATAAACTCTGATTTTTTTTAATCTGACTATGATGAGACTTTAAGTTACCAGGTATGGGAGGAACAGAAATCAGTATTACCTCCCAAAAGTATTCAAGAACTTCAGCCTCCATTTCCCTATATGAAATAAAACAGCTCATCTAGTAGAAAACTAAGTTCCATGTTAACATACTGACAAGCACCTAACAATTATGATAGTTTAATACTGGCTTCTATTTTAAAATAAGACAAGAAAACCTCCAAGTTAAGGACATCTTTTTCCTCCTGAAAATTTCTGACCAAATTGTAACTATGCAGGCAGTATAAAACTCTGAAATCATGACTCATGGTCTGACGCTTCCTTTCATTTTATTCATACGGTCTCAAAAATGAGTAGAATGAATTACTGTCTGCAAACCATAATGAAAACTTCAGACAGAAGTAACTGCTGGATGTCACCCTCTTCTCTCACAACTGTCTAGCAGCTAATTCTGACTGTTTCAGAATAAAAACAAACAACCAAGTGGTGTAGGTGCAGGAACTTACCTGACATTGTCTGTTCCAGCCTGTGGATCAGTGACTTTTTAGCACATTCAACGTCAGGACTTGGGTAATCCAATACCTGCCTGCACCAAACTAATGGACTGACACATTTTTGCACTGGAGTCAGTTTCTTCTTTGGGGACGTATATAACCTGAAAAGGAGAGGGGAAAAAAAAAAAAAATCTATGAAGACAGACAAAATGAGCATAAGAGGAGGCATGCAGCAAACTACCACATACTATTAATAGGAAGAAATTCTTCACTATGAGGGTGGTCAGACACTGGAACAGGTTGCCCAAGGAAGTTGTGGATGCCCCCTCCCTGTTAGTGCTGAAGGCCGGGTTGGATGAGGCTTTGAGCAGCCTGGTCTAGTGGAAGGTGTCCCTGCTGATGGCAGGGGGGTTGGAAATAGATGATCTTTAAGGTGCCTTCCAACCCAAACCATTCTATGATTCTATGCTATTTCTATTTTTATACTGTATATATAGTACAATCCCAAAATATAAAGAAAGCCCAAGTTTTACCTTTAACTATTTTCAATATAGTATAACACTGATAACGTATGGCTACCTAAGGAATTCTGGCAAGAAGTAATGCCTGTATTGCCGATAGGTCAGAAAAAAAAAAAAAAGTCTTCACTTTTCAGACACGTCATGTATATGGATAATTTCACTATGCCAAATAAATGTAAAAATCAGGATTAATATTTTCAGATTTGAGTAACATTCACCTGAAAGAAGGAAATAAAACATTATGCAACATGCAACTTGTTTTCCTAAACACAAAGATATAGCAAGTGATAAGCATGTTAACAGTCAAGGAACAGTGCTGAAGTGAACAGCACACATCTACTATTTCAGTAGCCTTGAACAATAAACACTTTATCTTTACTTATAATTTGTATCCTAGCACCTCATTCTTTCGTTTTCCTTTGAGCACAGAACAAAGGGACTATCTCTGTCCTAAGGGATATGCAGTCAAGAATTAAAAACAAGGAACAAGAGATAATGCACATAGCAGAGTAGAGAGAAACAACGAGATCACATTGTTCTGCAGGACATGCTGCTGCCTTTGCCCGTCAGCATCTCCATTCATTTATTTTAATATCAGCATTCCATGACTGAAGAAAGAAGTACTCCAGTTTAAAAGCTCTAGAAATTTAGCTGAAATCTCTCCTCCCTCAACAAACAGATTAAAAGAAAAGTCATAACCAATCACACATTCAATTTAAGCCTTATCTTTGTACTAGAATCAAACTTGGAAACGTGCTTTAGCAAAAGACAATAGTGAACTGCAAGATCTATGGCTCTAACTAGAGCTTATTCATATGCAGAAATGGTTAAATTAGTGTTTCTTCTAAGAGTACAGGCAGACTTCATACTCCAAGTGAATACAGTAGTATGCCACACACTAACTTAGGACCATCTGACAGCCTCATCAGCCATGCTTCCAAATGAAACAGCAAAAATTCTTGTTTCCTTTATGCTAATGACATAAGCAACACAGAAGTTATTTCCCACAGAGCTGTTATGAGATTAGCTGATCCTTCCTCTCTAATTGTAGAACTTGAACTGTTTGCTTTATAAACAGTTTTATTTTTTTATTTTTATTTTTTAATTACTAACCTTAAGGTCACTTCATACAAAAGCTACCCAAGAAACAAGCTTATAAAACCACCATGAGTATCCCCTGGTCTTCCCTCATAAATGCTGAAATTAAAAAGCTCTGTTTGCAAATGCAGGAGAGAGGATTTTTACTAGCTGCCAGGTTCTCAAGCAAAAATTAAGCTGTTTGTAACAATGCAAAAAGCCACTGCCACATACTACGGTCCATATGGCTTGTGCTCTGGCCAGTATAATGCTGGTCATTAAAATTGATTTTGCAGAAATCCTTACAGGCACTCTACCCACAGGAAACGCTAAGAGCCCATCACGTATTTACAGCCCTGAAGGTCCTTGGAAAGCATAAGAATCACTCAATTCTTACAGTTCTGTGTAAAAAATTACACAAATTGCTGTACTTTCTGTGATTAACTACATATAGTTAAAAGTAACATTTACCAGTTCTCTAACACTTAGAATTTACTGGCTTTTTAGCATTTAATTGCCTGTACTCTTTTCTGCCTAAGGTATGTTTACACAACACAGAAGTGTCAAAGGCAGAAAAGCCAATTTTTGTGCTGTTACAGGCTAGTCTCACTCCTAGCTCTCTGGACAGCTGACATGCCTTGCTGTGTTTGAGAAGTTCCATGCACATCTGAAGTGTTTACAGTAATACCCAGGATAACAGGCAAGAAACTAAAGTGCACGTCCTCTTTGAAAGACATACAAAAGGGATATCTTCAACAAACTTACAAGAGTAATCAAAATGGCACCTGGTATTTTAAGCTCCAACACGTTATTTTCTGCGATTTCCAACTGTTGCCTTTGTTTCACAAGGAGTTTATTTACTGAAGCAATCCACGCTCACACACACACCCCCTACTTTTCCACCCCCCTTTCTAACCAATCATATATTGCAGATCCTCTCACCTCTTTGCAGTCAACTGCTTTTCCTTTAACAGCCTTTTTTTCCACATCTTACATTTCAAGAAAAGACAGAACTTGAATATACTTATATTTTGTGTAACTCCACTACCTCATGATGAACATGTGCATCAATACAGTACAAAACTACTCTTTCAGGTCAGTTTCTCACATATCAAACAATTACAAAGTTTCATTATTTCAAAGCAGTGATTTTAATTTCCCATCTGACAAAGAACAGCCAACATCAAGTTTTGAAACTGACTTAATTCTACTTGTTTTGCCTAATTTTGGATTAAAAATAAGACCAAAGGCAAGGCTAAGAATCAGAGTGATGGTTTTATTACTTCTTCCCCTCCTTCCAACAGTAGGAAGGGAAAAAGAACAGAAAGGAGATTACAAAGCATGTACAAAGAACTTCATACAGCTAAGTGTTCTTTGTCAAACAACTTTCAACCCAGAAGATACAGGTCCTCCTGAGCTGAAGAGCTTTCCAGAAGAAATTCGATCCCATTTGTACCTGTTAATGCATTCTACAGCAATGCAACAGCACTGACTGGCAGTACAGCAGCTTCAAGATTTAAGATTACCAGTATGACCTCATATATCTTGTAAACACTACTAAATCACTTTCTGAAACAGGAAGCTGGAAACGGTTGAGGAAGCTGACAGCTTACAGTTACCACCCCTACTACAAATGTTAACACACTAGAAACATACACTCCAATTTCTTCACAAAAGAGTAAAGACTCTACAATTCAGTGACACAAGATCAAGTAAAAGAAAACAGTATATAAAGAGAAGCCCAGGAGCTTCGATCTATTTTGAAACAGCATTAAGAAGCCCAGACACTATGACCCTGCTGCAGACAGCAATACTCCCTTCCTTCAGCTGTCACTAGTCAGCTACGGCACAGCAGCACCAATCTGAAGGTGAAAGCAGCCAGGGGCTCTACCAAATAGTTCCAGGAAGATGCAGCACAAAAAGGGCAGAGCTTTTGCAGAGAGTCCTGCCATTACAAGCTCGTAGGACAACATTAGCCAAATGGGGCAAGCTGTAGCACGCTGCCCTGGGACACAGCTGAGTCGGAAAAGGCTTTAAGAAAGAGGACACAACACTGAGGTAGGAATGGAATATCTGCATAAGGATTACCTCACCTGAGAAACACCTCACAGTGTATTAAAATACAAGAGGCTAGTTGCCACAGGCGTGAAAACAGAAGCCAAGATTCTAATCAGGAAGAAAGGAAGAGTCTTTTTGTATTAAAATCTTTTTACTGCTCAGTATAAGAGTGAGGGGAAAACATGCAGATGAAGTCACAGATCTGAATTAGAAAGAAGATGGCAAGTGGAAGGAACTTGAGTTAGAGCTTGTTTATTTTAGCTACATTAAGCAAAAACTGGCAGGTACAATAGAGGCAATGAAACAAGAGAGTGGACAAAACGTTGCACGCAAAAGCAGGATGGAGAAGGCAACCTAAAGAGAATATGTGAAGAAAATACAGAAATCTAGGGCCAGATCAGTAAGAAATTCCCCTAAAATACAGGCAGAAATGCCACAACAAAAAGCTACTAAAGATAAATAAATCAGGAGACAACAACACTGGACAGTCTTGGAAATAGACCATTTAGAACACAGTGTCAATCTAAACTCTTTCAGATCAATCTAGAACTTCCAGAAGATCCTATTTGAAGCAATTTAAATAAGTCAAATTTTAAGATGGATTTTGAATTAACAGCTACAGGTAAATATCTGAAGAGAGTCTGTTTGTAAAGAAAAAAAATAACGCAAAACCTAAGTGACATCCCTGCACATATCTGGCCCACAGATTTCCTCTTCCATCCTCCCCCACCTCTGCAAAGTTCCTACCCTGCAGTTGTAACTGACTGAGACACACTGCTCAGCCTGTGCTAATTCCTTGGTGGACTTAACTGAATGCTTCTAGTTCCGAGATGCATGAGCTACAGCAAAACTCCAGACCTCTCAAAATAAGGAGGTGAATACTACAAAATTGCTTTGACAACTTCATTAAATCATCACATTAAAATAGCACTTCTCAGCTACATGATGTGATGTTCAAGTACAATTGGGAGGATTCAGAGACGTTGCAAAATACAACGGGAAACATAATTACCTTTCTGTCACCAACAATTAGAGATAGTTAGCTGTGCTCTGGCTAGTTGCTCAAAATTATAGCCATTATCCATTTCCTCATCTCTAAAGAACATGTTGCTGTCTGAAAGGGGTGTTGCAGAATGGGAAAAGGAGCCTTCAAAAGCTTGGAAGACTCCTCTCCCCCAAAACTGTCACACAAACTGTGCAACTGTGCACTGTTTGAGAAGCTTTTCAGAAGGAATTTGTTAGAACATATATGCTCCAACGTGGTATTGTTGATACTTACATGGAATAAAGAAAAGCTGAGAAGTTCTATGTGCTATCACATGTGTTCCAAAATATAAGTCTGCTTAATTACTGGGCTTGAAAGCTCTACCAACACCTACAAAAAGAAGAAATGTGAATCATGCCTAAACAAGACATGATTACGAGGTAAATTTCAGGAATACCATTAAGACAGTAAAGGAAATTTATATCAAAACTTTCACAATATCAAACATTTAAAAGTCACAAGTATCACACAAGAAATTAGAAATGGAAAAACATTTTTCCTACAGTCCTACCTGTTTCAAAACAAACAAATTTCTGAAAGACATTAGTAAAATGGAGTATTATTAGATCTTTTACCAGCTGTTTCATTTGACCAACTGGTAACCTCTCCAAATCCTTAGTTCTCTCACATGCTTCTTTCCAAGTTATCTTCCTAGTTTGAGAAGCCATTATCTGAATTTGGCTAAAAAACCAGCTTTAAATCAGACTGACATTTAATCTGCCACAAAATGAAAAGCATCAATTTCTCTTTCACTTAGGTCACAGGACAGGAATTGATCAGAACCTGACCAGTTTCCAAGACGCCTAAGCCACTTTAATACAATGCCATTTTAGCAGCTGAAGAGGAAAGGCTGCAATGTGATTTCAGCAATGAGAGGTCACTCAGGTGCAGCTCTGTTCTAAAACACTCACCCTACACTTTTCTAGCTCACTATGGCAAACTTTAGGGTTCCAAAACAAAGTTAGTGCTCAAAGGATGTGAAGCAATATGAGCTGAAAGACAATCATTACAGATGACAATCATGTTTTCATCCTCTGTATCTCAAAACCAGCCACTTAACCAACTAATTGGAATGGATGACTAGAACGGAAGTGTAGACTATTAAAAATAGGTGCCAATTTAATAGAAATAGCTGCTGAATGAGCACATGGATAATAAGAAATAGGAAAACTACTTGCTTTCCATTTTAACTAAACAGGATACCAAACCAATATGAAGTCTTCAAAACCACTAAAAATATTACTTCGAACTATCAACAACCCGCCAGTAATTTAACTTTAAAAACACAATAACTGCCTTTTGTTTGTAAATGAAGTCAGTCAGCTGTCAGCTATTTCAGCCCTACCAAGGAGACTTCAGATTGCAGTGATATGAAAACATTGATAAGTGCTACCTTTATAGCACTATCATTTAAAGAGGATGCAACTGTTCTGAAGTCTGCTGAGCAACTGAATGCACAAAACTGACACACAGCAAGCTCTATTCTCTTTTCTGCATGTAATGCACATACATTTTGAAGAAAAAGCACTGTATGCTTTCCTTACATTTAAAGGAAAGCTCCTCAAAGTTTAGGTAAGTGACTGTGCAACAAGTTACAGCAAAGCAGGTTACAGTGGATTCACAGCACATTAACTAATCTACAGTAATTGCCCACGTGTGCACACTTATCCTGCAATAAACTCGGGACTGCCCACTTTTAGAAAGAAACATAGCAAGCCACCTTGCGTACTGTTACCAAGTTGTCTCCCGTGTGCTACACACCCACACCCAACCTGACCCAGCAAGTCAGGCAAGGAGCTGTACACCTCATCCTGCCTCTCTGAACATTTCTCCACTCTGGTCCACCTTCCTGCCCTTTTGTCTTTTTAATTAATTAAAAAAAGACCTGTTCAGATTGAAATTTGAAAAAAAATGAAGTTTGATGCAATCTGGTTCAAGAACAGCTAAATAGGAACAGCTATAGAATAGATTACCAAAGTCACTCATAACTTCCTGAGGAAGTAATTAACAGGCCTAAAACAAAGCCTCCATGGGGCTAGGTACAACTCAGTACTATGTGCATATGTACCTACTTGCAACCTTCAGTACTCTATAAGGAAGAAAGTTTCAGCATATTAAACAGAACTCAGAAGCATATGGCAAAGAAACTCAATCTAAATTCACTGAAACATTTTTAGCAATTTACCATATGATTTGAAGATTGTCTCAGGTGCTAAACTGTTTAAAAACTAAAACATACCTGGATCTAACTAACCACAGCAAAGAAAAACAAACAAGCAAAAATATAAACAGTCCCAAAGTTAACTAATACTGTAATGCAGTTTTAACAGCCAATGCCACTCCTAAAGCAGTAGTATCAAAGTTCTTTTCAATTGTTAGTAATTCAGGTTAGTTCTGCCTTTTTCTTTCATTTTTCACTTGACACTTCTGCCCTGTGTAGACTTATCTAAAAGCATTTAAAGAATTATAACATAAAAATGATCTGATCAACTCCAAAATGTAGATTAAAAAATAAGACATAACTTTCCAGTATAAATTTCAACCACAGTATCAACTGTTCCATCTTAAATTCACAGTCAAACTTCACAAGCACTAATCTCCTCTGAGCATTAAAGATAAAACAATGCCATTTTAGCAGTGAAGGAAACTGTTTCTTCTGCCATTACAAGGCTCTAGAAAACTTCATAATGGGGTATAAGAATACACGGTCTAAAAAAAAGCCTGTATTACACAAAGCTGAGAGAAAAAGAGATAACCAGCACCCTTCATCATCTATTATCTCCTACAGCAAGGTCCTTCTGAAATCAAAACTAAAGACAAATCTAAGCTTCTCTACACAGACAATCACAACAAGCAAGATGAATCAATTTTTTATGCACAAACTGTGATTTAAATGTAGTCTGCTTCCACATGAGGTTTCCTCAGCTGGGAAGTGTTCTTTTGATTTCTACAAGTGGTATAATCCCATAGTTCAAACAGGATGTTGGTTAAGCAGCAGTGATCCAAATCCATTTGCACCTGAAAGAGCTCACATTAGGTTTGAATTTCATAGAGTACATTCACCCTTTCAGTTGATTAAATTACTTTTTGAGTGACCTTGCATAACCGAGGCTTTAAGAGTGGGATCTTTATGAAACAGTTTAAGAGAAATCCACTTACTCACATCATCCCTCCTATTTTCACAGGCTTGTTTCTTTTTGATTGCTCCACTGGCACTCTGAAAATTTCCAACTTCATTTAGAGCAATAACCTCCACTCATCAAATGCACAAATACAAAGTCATCCTTTCATAAGGAAAAAAAAAAGTTTTTAGACTATTTAGTACCTCTACAGTTGAATTAAATGGTGTTCACAAATTCCAGGAGCTTCGTTTCCATTTTTATAGAGAAATTTCAAAAAAAAAAAAAAAAAAAAAAAAAAAAAAAAAAAAAAAAAAAAAAAAAAAAAAAATTTTTAAAAAAATCATCAATCTAGCCAAACAACGTTTATCATTAAGTGTATATTAAACTACAGCATGAAAACAGAAAGGGTTTTTTAAATTACATAGCCATATCTCTTGATATGGAATTACAGAATGGTCTGGGTTGGAAGGGACCTTAAAGATCATCTAGTTCCAATCCCCCTGCCATCAGCAGGGACATCTTCCACTAGACCAGGCCACTCAAAGCCTCATCCAACCTGGCCTTGAACACTTCCAGGGAGGGGGCATCCACAACTTCCTTGGGCAACCTGTTCCAGAGTCTCACAGTAAAGAATTTCCTCCTAGTACCTAATCTAAACCTACCCTCTTCCAGTTTAAAGCCATTACCCCTTGTTCTGTCACTACCTGTCCTTGTAAAAAGTCCCTTCCCAGCCTTCCTGTAGGCCCCTTCAGGTACTGGAAGGCCGCTATAAGGTCTCCCTTGTATGTATGACAATAAGTAAATTTTAACAACTGTTCTTTTCTAGGTGTATGCTTTTGTGTCTCAGTCACTGTCCCACATCCAAGACTGAAAATTAGTATTATAGTTGCTAAAACATTAGGAAAGAAGACATATAATACGAGTGCATTTAAGTTGTGCTGTCTTTTGAGGACTAGAACTTGCATAGAAACATGACTGAAGTCACAATAACAGATAGCCTAAGTAATGTGCCAAACACCTGACGCCAGCAAGAGAGTGCTCAGTGAACTATGCCGCCTGCCCATGAGTGTCCAGAAGTGCGTAAACAAAAAACACACCATTTATGCCATCACTGTCACTGTATGCTCTGTTGTAACATTTTCACTGAAGAGATGCACTATGTTGACCAAGACTTAGGGTTAATATATAAAATGGTAACATCTATTGTCACTAAAATTCATGACATTTGGAAATTTGGCCATCCCACTCTAAACTTATTGCACAAATTTACTATAGTCTATTTCCCTCACATGTTATAAGCCAGTAGGTTACAAGGCATAAGCAGAGAAATAAGAGCAGCTGGAAGATGATGCCTTATGTCAATTTAGTAAGCTCATGTTGGATGAAAATAAACTTATGCTCTCATACTTCTTCAATGGATCAGGCTTGATGTCAGGCAAATGACTTTTCCAAGGAAGTACACATATTGTCTCCTCCCTGAGCAACTAAAACATTGCTCATGCATGGAATCATTCCAGCATTTTTAAAGGTGTTTCTAACTCTGAAAGAAATTTTTGTTTGGTTGGTTATTAAGCTCTCTCCAGAAAGAGACCTTTGGAGATGAACCCACAACCAGTTCCTGACTCAAGTCGGACTGCTTTTGTTACACTTTTCCTCCCTGCACACACTTCCCTTGTGTTTCTCTGTTGACACACTCCTCCCCACTATTTCTCCTACAACTCTAATACTGCTCTTCAACTCATGTCACAGGAAACTTCAGAAAGACAGCTGGAGAACAGCATGATGCTATGAGAGAGCAAACCCCTTGATTTTCAGTAGAAGCTCATCCAAGTGCAATAAAGACAAAGTGAACAGCCACCTGCGGGTGTTTCTGCTGGAGCAGCAGGGTAAGAAGCAGTCCATTTAAAAAGAGAGGAACTGCCTAAGGTAAACCATGGTCCTACATCGTTAGCAATAAATGAAAACACCTAAGGACAGCACATTTATTATATGTAGGAGTATGTTACATTTGCTGCCTTCACAGCTGAAAGAAATTAAGGCTTAAAACATGTGTGAAGCACGTTTGAAGAAGTACAACAGTACCTGTAGGCTAATTGTGCACTACCCCAAAAATTTTCCACAAGTTTCTCAACGCCTCCACACCTTCTGAACTTATGAAAACGGGGACAACTGATTGGAACTGGAGCCTGCTCCGGTCTCCAAGTGACCCGATGTAATGCTCTCACCGCGCCGAACAAAAGCAGAGCTGCAGAAACCAAAACACCCTTCCCCTGCAGGCGCCAGTCCCTCTCAGCTCTCCAAGAGCTCTCCCTCCTAATCCCTGCACCCAGCCCCGGAGGGCGAGGCTGCCTCCCTACACAAAGCGCCGAGACCACCTCCGGCTCCAGGCACACGGCCCTTCCCTCCCGGGCACGGCGGGTTAAGGGGAGGAAGGTGCTTTCCGCGCCCCCTCAGCAGCGGAGAGGGGCGCCGCTCCCACCCCACCCCACCCCTACCCC
>NW_010314403.1:0-263 GCF_000700745.2 Antrostomus carolinensis
AGGGCTGGTCGATGGTGGGCACCTGGTGCAGATGGTAGCGCTGCTGTGGGGAACGGCTACGGGCCTCTCCATGGCCATCCTCCTGCGTGGGCTGTGGGGCCTCTCCATGGCCGTCATGCTGCGTGGGCAGGCAGACAATCCGGCCACGTACTCCTCGTGGCCGTGGTCCCTTGGCACTGAGTGCAGCAGCTGCTCCGGGTCTAGCTGCACATGGGACAGAACCTTGTCCATCGGGGTTGGCCCTCGGGGGGCCGCGGGGGCCG
>NW_010314404.1:0-410 GCF_000700745.2 Antrostomus carolinensis
TCTTCCAGAGCTTCAGGCCAGCTGTCAACAAGCTGGCTATAAGGAGACTACAGGAGTAGTGCTGCTATATAGTGCTACATACGTCCTGCTAAAGGTCAGGTAAAAAACATCCCCTTCCTTTCCCTCCCACATGTGTGTTCTGCAGTTCTTTCTTTTCCTTCAAATGCCTGGAGATGGCTGCAGGATGACTTACCATATCACCTTCCCTGGTGAGCCTGACCAGCCAGGAACTCTCTCTTTCCTCCTTCCTGCCCTTTTTGAAGACTGGTTTCATGTCTGCCTTTTCCAAGACAGCAAAAACCTCTCTGTTGTCTCTGCCCTTTGCAATGTATCTGAGAGAGGTCTCACAGTTGCACGGGCCAGCCTTCTCAATATCCCTGACACCAAAAGCCTTCTCAATATCCCACACT
>NW_010314405.1:0-7230 GCF_000700745.2 Antrostomus carolinensis
GGTTCACATGGGCCCACTTCTTGAGTTTGTCAAAGTCCCTCTGGATAGTATATCATCCCTCAGGCATGTCAACCACACCACTCAGCTTGGTATCTTCAGCAAACTTCCTGAGGGTGCACTCAATACCACTATGTCATTGCTGAAGATATTAAACAGTACTGGTCCTAGTACAGACCCCTGAGGGACACCACTCATCATCAATCTCCATCTGGACATTGAGTTGTTGACTACTACTCTCTGGATGTAACCATCCAACCAATTCCTCATCCACTGAATAGTCCACCCATCAAAACCATATCTCTCCAATTTAGAGAGAAGGATGTTGTGGGGGACCATGTCAAAGGCCTTACAGAAGTCCAGACTGGTGACATCCATAGCTTTTCCCTTGTCCATTGATGTAGTCACTCCATCACAGGCGGCCAGGAGGTTGGTCAGGCAGGACTTGCCCTTGGTGATGCCATGCTGGCTGTCTCAAATCACCTCCCTGTCCTCCATGTGCCTTAGCATATTTTCTAGGAGGATCTGTTCCACAGTCTTCCCAGGCACAGAGGTGAGGCTGACAGGACAGTAGTTCCCTGGGTCTTCCTTTCTATCTTTTTTAAAAATGGGTGCCACTTTTCCCTTTTTCCAGTCACTGGGAACTTCATTTGACTACTATGACTTTTCAAATATCATGGAGAATGGCCTGGCAACCACATCAGCCAATTCCCTCAGGACTCTGGGATGCACTTGTGTGGTGTTAACTATAACAGTACAGTTTCTTTGAACTTACATGAATAAGATTTTATATACTTCTTTTTCAGTTAGCTGAATTTGGAAATTCACTAGATGAAGATGAAATATACCACTGTTAATTCTTTCACAAAAATAAAACTGTCCACAGGGGGTTTAAATCTCCATCTAATCTGAATTCAAGGATTTAAGCCTATTCAGAGCTGGTACACATTGGTTAACATTCAGTAAAAACTATGACTGAATTTCACCACAGCTGAAATGGCATAAAACAGATTACACCAGAAATTACGCACTTGTTTCACATCTCCTTGCTGGCAAGAACTTCTTGTGATTTAGTTTATGCATTCTCATGCGAATAAACCATGACCTTATTTTAGGAAGGTGGTTAAAGAAGGTGCAATACATGTTTAAAAACTTTATTCTTAAATAGATTTTCCTTCTGTGTGACTGTCTGACTGTATGTGTTCATTTGTTCAATAAACAACTCCACGCAACATCCCACGCCCATTGTAGGTTGCTTACAGAAGGGTACCAGCATCTTCAGTTGAAGACAGTTAGCCCATGTGCTGAAACATCAGGAATGGCATGGTGCCTAGCAAATGTTTAAATTGCCTGAACACTGGTGCAGCGTTCCTCACTGCTAGATGAAAATTCTTCTCTGATAGTCCTTATAGTCAGTCCTCTCCAGATAAAGATATGCCTCTGAATCTCTTAGTTGGAGACACAACTAAGTTTTATGATCTTGTCTTGCCCACTCCAACTAAAAAGAAAGTATACTTGATGTGTAAGGTCGGTGGTTCAGGTTCAGTCTTAAGAATAATATAGCTTATGAAAAAAAAAGCATAGGCTGATTTTCTATTTCAGATGAAATTAGGATGTTATGCTAGGCAATAATTTGGAGAAAGCTAACTATTCAAGGAAAGAATGTTTGCAAAGGATCAGCCATAATCACCAGGATTTCAGCAGAACCCACCTGGATCATCTGGCTCATGAAACAGCCACCACAAATGCATCCTTAAAAAGGTGAAAGAGAAAGTTGGCTGCCACAGGTTCAAAGAAATAATCCATCAACATTCAACTGTTACCATGGAACAGAAATTTTAGTAGGAGGCAAGACCTTAACCTAGTTTTGAGAAGAACCTTAAGGAGCAATAGTGGGGGCACTGAGAAGACTTCCACACATGCTGTCAAGGTCAAAATTAGTCATAACAAACACACTTAATGGAGGAATCAATTTATTTTCATTCCAAAAGGTATTTTAGAGTAACTGCAAGGCTAGTCTTAAATGAAACCAAAGTTTTGGTGGAGCACAAAGAAATTATTCTACTTTATGTAGGTATAAATTTTTATACTAATAATCATTATGATTTTTACTCAGAATAAGCAGGCATCTTCTTAAGAGCCATTCAGAATCTAGTTATGAGGTAGAGTAAGATGAAGTCAACCTGAGTTAAATCGGATTTGAGAGCCAGAGTAGGATCCTTTCATTTTGTGTTATCAGGCAAGGAAGCTGTTAACACTAAAAATGCCTCTGCCAAGGTGGACCTAAGCATCACTGCAGTCATGCCATGCCTTTTCAGCTGAACTTCAGGAGAAGAGATTACCACAAGCAGAGCAGTGCTTCTGGTAGGGATTCTAAAGACAGACTGAATTTGGTCCAAAACAACCTTCTGTTTTCTCCAGAATTTGGAGGTAAAAAGCTTGGATGAGGAAAGGGAAAAATGCTTGGACCTGACTTTGTCACATCCAAAGTGGAGTGGTGGTAAAAATGCGTTCTCTGATTCCAGCGTTAACTACTGGGAGTAGAGTATCCCTCCTCCTCACTTTAATGCTACATAGTTTGTCCTGGAGCCAGGGTTTCTGTCAGGGGAATTATGTTAAATAGGAATATGCAGTCACTTTCTCTGTCTATTACTCATGTCACCTCTTCAGTGCCTCAGGCTCTCATTTCCACCCAGTTTCTTTTCATGGAATCCTGCAAGAACTTGGAGAACTCTTGGCATGTTTTCCCTGAAGTTTAGTGGCACTTCTATGGTAACATTTGTAGCTCATCACTTAGGAGATGTGCTTAGCAATAAATTTAGGCGACAGAGTCCTGATATGTCACCCTTGTATGGTGTGTGAATCTGAGAACCACACTGAAAAAGGCTTCAAAGAGGAAAAAAAGGGAGATGGGAGTAGAGCACTGGGAGACGTCACCCATAACCCTGATTCAGCTTGCCGTTTAGATGTAAGGATAGAGCTTGTTCAGTCCCTGAGAAGCAATTGCTGAATACAATGACAATGACTTTTTTGGCATGGTACTTGGGAGCCACAAGGAATACCTCCCTGAGATACCCCTTTTCCTTACAGCACCAAAATACACAGCGCTTGCTCGGAACATGTAAATTCAGCCACTACATGATACACATTTTGGGGACTGAAGACACTCTGCTTAAATGAGCACAATGGGACAGAAGACAGTTTAAATGGAGAAGCAAGACCATGGCAGGTTGATTAGTCAGTCAGACAATTTTGAATTATAAGATTAAAGCTTTGGAGCTTAAAAAAACCCAAACCAAACCAACAGACCTTTCAGTAGTGTCTCAGAGGTATCCCTTCACAGCAAAAAAATTAGAATGAATTTTTTTTTTTTTTGGTGTGTGTATGTATTTTAACAATATTAGAAGGTGCCCATGACACAATATGAAATTAAGCATTTAAAAGCATTCTGGCTCAGCAAGATATTCCACAGGAATGGATGAATTTAGGGTATACACTATTTGCCCATAAGAAATGGTGGGCTAGAAGTTTCTGTGCTTCCACTGACACCAGTAAGGCCAAACGCAATTCTTCGGTCTCTAGTTCTTGGCAGAAGTATATTGGGTATGCTTGCGTACTTGTAGCAGATGATTGGGTTATATATATTAGGGCATAATATGTATATGATAATCATATATATCAGCAGTGAAGGTTTAACATGACAACAACTTTAATCACCGGTAGTCATGGGTAAGGGAAGAAAAATGGAGCTCAATGAGCAATAATTTGTTTTCGATTTTTGTATACAAGATGCTTAATTTGATTTATGTTAGTGAATTTGGGAAAACAAATGGAGTACTTTCTATTGTGGGGAAGATACTAAATAATTTTACTTATTTTGCAGTGCTACCAAAGAAGCAGTCAGAACCATGGCCTAGCTGTGCCTGTTTTCACACAGAGGAAAATGTCCCAGATTGTTTACCTTGTAAACCTTCAATTTTGCAAACAGTACCATTCACATATGTGCACAAAATAATCTTTCAACACAAAAACTATTGAACTATATTTCAGTGTTTAATTAAATAACGGAGTAGGTGAGGACACAATTACAAAGCCAAGTAGATGCACAAGGTATATAGATCAATCCTTTTATGTCTAAATAGGATTTGCGAGGATCTGTCCTCTATTGGCCAGTCAAGATTTAACAAGATCAGTACCCCTGTTGAGTTCTACTACTTCACAGCTCCTTGAGAAGGGTTTTTTTTTGTTTGGTTGTTTTTTTTTACTTCAGTATGCTAGGGTGGGAACCACCATCATCCAAACCAAAATGCATTTATATTAAAATATTTTCTTCCTTTTCCCATTGCTAAGAGTGTTTCCCATTCAGGAGAAGACTATGTTTAACATAAAGGAAAAAGTATTTGTAAAGATTAAATTAACTAGTAAACCATGGTAGGTATTGATAGCTGTGTGTTCATCTTGCAGTTCTCAGTGTGGACAATATAATAATCACTGATCCTTTGGACAGGACTCTCTGATAGTTAACTGAAGGAGGATGAGCTTTTGGAATTTAGGAAATAAGTTCTCTAATGAGGATTTTACTCCCAACTATGTATTAACTGGCCAACACAAGCTAACTATAATCATATATAATCTTCCCTGATGTTCAAAACAAGATTAAACTAGGAAAATCGGAATGAAGTATCTATACTGAGGAAACATTTAATGCTGATAATTATATACAATTTTATTATTTTGAACATGTTAAAAACATTAAATGAGAAAACTGACATTTATGTGAAGATACTTCTGCATATCTAAAATAAAACCCTTTTGGAGCAACCAACACTTTCATTCCTTTAACCAAAGTAAATATGCAATGGTAATTAAAACCATAGACTTTGCATCAGATGCTGGACTGTTTATTTTCTGCCTTCTCATCTGGTGTTTGTGACAGCAATAATCATATTTCATTACAAGATGCATTGTAAACCTTTCCAGATCAAATCTGACAAGCTGTTTTGTGATAGCCACCCTCGGTGTGAATGAGATGTCTCTATACCCACCATTAAGCTACTTAGGCTTGTAAGCCAAAGCTTTTACAGCCCCAAAGCCACAAATCCTTATCACTTTGTTTCACACCCTTTCTTTATTGTCTCCAACAGTGGTGAGAACAGTAAGAAAAGCTAGAGTTGAGGCCTTGTCTGGATTTTGAGGGGCCATTAATCACCTTGTTCCAGCTTCTAACATGAAGTCTTAATCACCATTTCCAGAAATGCTGAAGAAATTAATTCACAATGAGTTGGCTATTTCAGACTGCAAGGAGGCTGTGTGAGCACACCCGTTTCCATGTCAGTGTGAGTGTCCACTTCTTCCTTGCTGAGCAAGACTCATGTAGGAAATTCTGCTCTGCTACAAAGAAGCCTTCTATGAAGTCAGACTAATTACATACTCCTGTGCTATTACAAAAGTCCCATCAATACTCTAGAGGGGGCATTACAAATAGGACAGGTTCAGTATCTGTGGAAGAGGTAACTGGACATTGCCATGGAGTAATTATTTTATACTTAGTAAATGCTGATGCCACTTCTAGAATTCCTCCTCTTCAAAACAAAATAAAGCATAATTTCTTTGTGTTAACTTCATAAAGGCTCAATGGGAGACCTGCAGATACCTCTGTGGAATAGTCAGCATTCCCCTTCACTTGTCACTTTCAAAGAGTTTCTTCTGTTACAGCTGCTTACAAGGTCAGATTGTTTTGAAATAGATGTTGACCAACCTTCCTTTCTGCAGGCAAGGAGGCAGTGCAAGCCAATGCTAGATCTGTTGGGGTAGCACAGGCGACAGAAATAGTGGCAAGAGTCATATAGTCTTGACAAACTCATATGGAAGCTGGAAATGATCAGGCCATTAAAGGACAGCAACCTAAAAAAACACCTTTTGTTTGCAGAGCACAATTCTTGTCCCTGTGACATCTCCCCAGTCAAAGGGATAAAGAACTATTGCTTCTTTGGGCAAATTTAGATTTCTAGAATATATTTTTGTTATTATTATTGTACCACACCTGAAAGAATCAATCATGTGAAGTTTAAAAATCAGTCATTTTAAAAAAATAAATAAATTAGCCTCCCTAAACATCAATAATTACTTTTACAGGACACAGTATGTCTGGTGAAGTTAGGAGGTCTATCATCTTGTAATTTTACACTGATCTGCCAAGCTGTCTTCTGTGAGGATGAGGAAAAGAAATAATGGATATTTTATTCAGTTATTTTCCTCTTCAGAAGCCTTTCCCATAAAACCTGGCGAGAGAGTTAACAAAATTGGGATTTAACTTGATCTGAAATGTTGGTAGAAATCTCCTTGGGATGGAGCAACAAAGAAAAACCAGCAGAATGAGGAGGCAGAGGTAGGAGTGGAAAAGCAGGATCCTCTATTTTTCCAAAGAGCTTTTTCTTTTGGCCTCTGTTTTTGGTTTTCCTGCAGACTCCAGCATACTGCAAGCAATTCAGAAAGGGAAGGAGATACTAAGAAAAAAATTCCTAGACTGGATAAAAATTAAACAAATTACTGAAGTTACAAAACACAGTTTTAAAATCTGTAAGTTTTCTTACAGATGTAACAGCAGCAGTGAGTTGTGGGATATATGTTCTGCTCTGGAGATTGAAAAAACTTAAAGAAAAGGTAAGTGTTCTCCTCCACCTTGTGACAGGTAGGTCAAGCTCCATTTCAGGTTCCAGCACAGATAGACTGAAATTAAGAAATCCTCTACATACAAAGGATTTTTGCCAGTCCTTGTTCACAATTAAAGACCACAATCTTCAGCAAAGATCACAAAATCATCTCAGGTTCTGTAGAAAAGTCAAATTATTCCCTTGTTCTGGACCTCACGTTCCTTGGGGATCTCTTAACTCATGTTCACATTTACGTGTACCATCTTTCTTCCTATTTCTCCTATTTAAAATAAGGTTTTCTGGTACTGCCCTTTTGAAATAAAAAGCTGTCCCCAGTGTATTTTGAGAACTTGTCACCTGCACCCTGCTCCATCTGGGTGGCAAAACTTCCCCTTTACACATATTGTTGCCATTTAGATGCTTAATTACTATGAAATGCCTCACCTGTCCTCACTGGGAGGGTTTAGTGGTTGAACCTAATGCCATCCTGCTCCCTCCCACTTTTATCTTTACATTGTCAGGTCTGTTTCACTTTCTTCCTGGGCTTCAAAGGCATGGCATGGCATGGCATGGCATGGCA
>NW_010314406.1:0-3943 GCF_000700745.2 Antrostomus carolinensis
TCACCCATAGCAGTGTGTGTTTATTCAGCTGAATGCTGGATCTTTTATCCAGGAGGAGACTGTGAGAGATGGTATCAAAGGCCTTACTGAAGTCCAAGAAGATGACATCGACTGGCTTCCCTTGGTCACCTAGGTGGGTAACCTTATCATAGAAAGAAATCTGGTTTGTTAAGCAAGACTTTCCTCTTCTGAACACATGCTGGCTGGTGGCTGGAACCAATGACCGTGTTGTCCTCCAGGTGTTTTTCAATAACTCCCAGAATAATCTTCTCCATAATTTTGCCAGGCACAGAAGTGAGACCGACAGGCCTGTTGATGACCAGGGTCATCCCTGTTGCCCTTCTTGAGGATTGGGACAATATTTGCCAGCTTCCAGTCAACTGGGACCTCTCCAGACTCCCAAGAGCACTAAAAGATCATTGAGGGAGGTCTCACTATAACATCTGCCACCTCTTTAAGAACCCTCAGATGGATCCCACCATGCTCCAGTGATTTATAGGGATCCAGCTGGAGCAGCAAATCCCGCACATGTTCTGGGCTGGTAGGAGTTTGTCATTCTCACAGTCATGGTTCTCTAGCCCAGGGTTCTGGGGCTTCCTGAGCCCATCCTCAGTGCTGAAGACTGAGGAGAAGCCACTGAATGTCTCTGCTTTGTCTGCATCTCTGTTTGTGAGGTGACCATGCTCATCAAGTAATGGGCCAATGTTACTCCTGGTCTACCTTATGCAATTAACATATATTTAAAAGCCCTTGTCACTGTCTTTCACAGCACCAGCCAGCTGCAACTCTTACTTGAGCTTTGGCCACATGAATTTCCTCCCTGCAGTGGTGAACAGCATCTCTGTGGTCCTCCCATGTTGCTTGACCTTGCTTCTACTGACCATACACTTTTTTTTTCCACCTTATTTCTAGAAGATCATCCCTGCTCAGCTTCTGCCTCACCTGCTTGACTTCCAGCACTTTGGGATTGCCTGCTCCTGTGCTCTTAGGAGGTGGCCAACACTCATGGACCCCAGCACCTTCAAAAGCTTTTTCCCAGGGGACCTTACTAAGTAGTTCCCTGAGCAACCTGAAGTCCACTCTCCTCATATCCAGAGTTGAGGTCTTGCTGGTAGTTTTCCTCCTGTTATCATAGATTTTAAACGTGACTGCTTCATGGTCGCTGTGGCCAAGGCAGTCCCCAATCGCCACTTCACCCACGAGACCCTCTCTGTTAACAAGCAACAAGTCGAGGAAGGCACCTTCCTGGTCAGTTCCCATAGAACCTGTACCAAGAAGTTGTCATCCAGGTGGTTTAGGAATCCTCTGGACATGTTTGTACCAGCTGTGTGGTATTCCCAGTTGACATCTGGAAGGTTGAAGTCCCCCATAAGGACCAGGGCAGATAACTTAGAGGGATCCTGTAGTTCCTTAAAGAAGAGCTCATCAGTGCCATCATGCTGGCTGGGTGGCCTAGAGCAGACTCCCACGACGACATCCGCTCTATCTGTCTGTCCCTTAATCCTTACCCAGAGGCTCTCAAGTGTGCCACGGCCAACTGCAAGCTCCACAAATTCCAGTCCCTCCACCACCTACAACGCCACCCCCACCTCACCTGCCCTGCCCATCCCTCCTGAAGAGCCTGTATCCACCCGTCATGGTACACCAGGCACAGGACTCATCCCACTAGGTTTCAGTAATGCCAATGATGTCGTATCTCTGGGACTGGGCCAGGGCTTCTAGCTCCTCTCCCTTGTTTCTCGTGGTGTGTATGTTTGCATGGAAACACTTCAGGTGAGGTTCATTGTGCCTATCACCTCATGGAGCTGTCTGAGGAATCTCACTAGCACGTAGCTCCTCGAACTTTGGGGAGCTATCCCGTTGCTCGTCACAGATTAGCTTGTTACTGTCCCTTTCCCCCTTCCAATTTAGTTTAAAGTTCTGTCAACCAGCCCTGCAAGCTCCTGGGCAAACTCTTTTCCCCTTCTGAGAAAGGGGAAATCGGATGTCAGTAGATCTGGCAATGAATAGACCTTCCCATGATTGAAAAACCCAAAGTTCAGCAGATGACACCAGCCTCAGAGCCACATGTTGAGCAGCTGGGTCTGCTACTTAAAAGGATCAACAAAAATACTACCTGAGCACCTGATCCCTTCATCAACTGCCCCAAGGCTCTGAAATCCCTTTGATTGCCCTGGGATTTCTCTTTGTTACCTCTCTGCTGCCACCATGAAAAACCAATAATGGGTAATAGTCTGAAGATCTCACCAGATAAGGGAGTTTTCTAACTACATCTCTTACCCTGGCCCCAGGGAAGCAGCAGATTTCCCTGTGGGTTGGGTCTGGTTGGCATATTGGTTTCCCTTCAGAAGGGAGTCACCTATGACAACCACCCTTCTTTGTTTTTGTATATGAGTGGTTGTGATGAGGGGGGTAGGCTGCCTAGATAACCACTCCATTCCAGAAGGACCTACATCCACACCATAAGTCATCTGCCCTTCCAATTCCAGGGCCTCCTACCTGTTGCTTACAGGTTCCTGGGAAGATGAGACAAGCTGAGAGTGCATTTGTCTACTGCCCCAAGCAGTAACCTGCTTCCATCCTCCCCTGTCTCCTGGGTCTCCTGCTTCTGCCTGGTGGTGAGAAGGTGGGGGAACCTTTGTCACTGGTGCCGTGGCTGGCTGGTGCATCTGTCTCTGTGATGGCAGAGTACGATTCCACCAGTCAATCTCCTCCTCTGACTCCCTGATACTCCTCAGCCTGGACAACTCCTCCAGAAGCTCCATCACCATGCTGAGCACCTCCTTTACTCTGTTTGTGCAGCTGTATCAGGTCTTGCAGCTGGTGGGGCCACGAGAGACACTGAGGACACAGCTTTTTGCCAGGTAGATACCACGGCTCCTGCTGTTCTCAGCTCCTTGCTAGTGGCTGGCAGCCTCTGTTTGAAGTGGCTGCGTCCTTCCTGCTCATCCTCCCTGCGCAAACTGCCGCGTGAACTGTGGCACCACACCCTTCCTGACACGCCAGGCTGTTTGCCCAACCTGGTTGCCACGCTCCTGGTTGCTCACGCTCCCTAGGGGCCATTTAAATCTCCTGTGGTTGCCTCCACCACGTCAGCTGGCTGCCAGCAGATCGCTCTGTCACGTCCGGGGAGTTCCCTGGCTCTGGGAACCTCTTTCCTCCTCAGCACGTGCTCAGCTGTGGAACTTCTCATTGCCACCGCTGTGCTCCTCACTGGCTTCTTAAGCTGGACACACCCGGCTCTCTCAGCCACGTGCCTCAGCCTCCTAATCATTTTGGTGACCCTCAACTAGACTCACTCCAGTATGTCAACATCTTTTTTTGCACTGGAGAGGTCAAAATTGGACACAACACTCCAGATGTGGTCCTAGAAGTACTGAACAGAGGGGAAAAACCACCTCCCTCAACATCCTTCCCCCATTCTTACTAACACCACCCAGTATGCAACTGGACACCTTCACCCTGAGGGCACGCTGCTGACTCAGGTTCCACTTGCTGTCCAGCAGGTTTGTGGGGTTCTTTTGTCCCAGATGAAGAACTTGGCATTTGCCCTTCTCAGACCTTACAAGGTTCCTGGCAGCCCACTCCTGTCCACTTCCCACAGCAGCAGCCCTACCCTTCAGCACACAATGGGGCCAACACTCCCCCAGGTTTGGTGTCACCTGGGAACCTGTTGAGGATGCACACGATTCTTCATTCATCATCCCAGGTTGTTAATGAAGACATATAATGGTATCAGCCCCAACATCAACCCCTGAGAGGCTCTATCAGCGATCAGCTGATACTGGAACTTCATAGCACCCATTGCAAGCCTTTGAGGTCAACAATCCCACTAATTTTCCAGTCACTTTAGAATCATAGAATGTTGTGAGTTGGAAGGGACCCACAAGGATCATCCAGTCCAACTTCCACCCCAGCACAGGACAATCCCAACATTCAGACC
>NW_010314407.1:0-12279 GCF_000700745.2 Antrostomus carolinensis
CATTGTCTGCTCGTGTTCAGCTTAAGATCATCAGAACTCAGTTCTGCTGTACGAGCAGCTATTCCTATGTAAGTACTGCCAACCCGCACTGTTCAACACCTGTTTCTAAGCACTCTCTTCTCACTTTTATCTGTCTGTCCCTGGCAGCCTACACTCCTATTGCTGGTTCGTGAAAAGCAAACTGCCTGATGGTAGAGGGTCCTCAGCGCCGGTGCTGAGAAGAAGGGTGGTAGATGACAATGGATGTCATTAGACATTACCCAAGCAAATGCCTCATTTCTGGATCTGCCTTCTATGCTACAATGTCTGCAGATTTCATACCTGCTCTGCATCAAAAGCTCAGAACATGCAAGAGACTGTAGAACTTAAAACTGTCCACAAAATATGTCACTTGCTTTATTAAACTTACAATGTTCTACTAATTCATAATGGTTCCTTATTATTTTAATGTTCAGCTCAGAAAAAGAACTATTGAAAAACACATTTTAACAACATTTATAATAAAATAACTTGCCAGACACAGAAGCTATGTTTAGACTAGTAAGTTAAATGGGACCATGGGACTCTACCTGTAGCACTAAAACACTAGAACAATCCCTGGCATGGTTTTGGCTTAAGCCAACAAGCACTCCTGCAAACAACTCACAGACTGAGTCTGTGACTTAGCCTAGGCCAAGAAGTCATTGTCAACAGGAATTCTGTGTGCAATCACCATGCCTTGGAGATGAAGAGTTTAACATCATGTCCCAGACCATCACACTTGAATTTGTTCAGACAACAGGTCCTGATATTGGTTAGTTTGCTAATATAAATAGTCTCAGAAGGTTTTATTCATATCACCAAACCCAAGAAGACCAATCAATGCTCCTAAGCTTCTCTTGACACAATTCAGGGTAGGAAATGCAAAAGGGCAAAGATACCATCTCAGGATGCTTCTTTCTTTTTGTTGAGTAAAGAAGTAACCTACAAGAGTCTCTTAAGTTAAGTATATGAAGTTAGCACAAGGTAAGAAGGTCATCTGAAGATCACAGATATGCAAAATTAAGAACAATGAAGTCATTACTGCAATGAGAACCAGTGTGGGGAAATGTACTAAAAAAGAAACAGTAATAGATACTACAGGTAAGTAGCAATCATCCTGACTCTCAGGAGTTTTCTGGGGTTTTTAATGGCTATTTCCTGAGTAACTAATACCAGTCCTTATTCCAAACTAGCGGTGAAAGAGCTGACATTAGGATTTCCACTAAAAAAAGTACTAATGGACATGTGCATACACTTTGCTTCTATGTTTCCACTAGCTTAATGAAACAGATAAACATCCTCTAGTAGTCTGTTTATATAGCTGACTTCATCCAGTCTGACAAACAACACTGATACAAGAATACATCCCAGTGAAAAATAACAAGAGACTTAAATATTTAGATTTAAAACTGAATTCTCCATTAGGCACTGACATGCTAACTTAACTTGCAGGCAGGTTGTTACAGTCCTCAGAGATCTCATTCCTCAGCTTTACTGCTCTAGAACCAAAGCTAGCTTACTCATTTTTGTGTGAACTTATGAAGACATACTCCTATATGGCTTACCAAACCATATTAGTCAAAATCTGCATAGTGAGTTTCTTCCAAAACAAACATTTTTTACAAACTCTGATAAGTATTTTTTTGTTTCATCATCCTTTTGCAGAACAAAAGAAAATACCTCTTAAAAACATCAGCCCTGAAAACAGGCTCCAGTGTGACCTAGACATTATATTTACCTGTTGGCTTAACCAACAGATTCCTAAGACTGTTTTGTCTGGCAAGTTTATTGGGCATCAGGCAGAATTAACCGTGTTTTTCAAAACTTGATGATAACTCTGCTGAAGTTACTGAAGGATACAGGAATTATCAAACTGTCACCGTCCAACTCAAGACAAGACAGCAACAGCTCAGTTTTCAGCTTGAAAGAACTTCCAAAAATCACATCTGCTTTCAGTCTCCTCACCTTCATGCAGCTGAGATGCTATCATCTTGCCTGAGAATAGCAAGCTGGAATAGGAACCAATTAGTCCATTTTTCTGGAAGTTAGATTCTTTAAAAGTCAGAGTTGCTGACTTAATTGAGTTAGTGGATATGGTTAGAAGAAATTTTCAACTGCAAAAGGACTACATCAACACAAAAGGGTTAAAAGAACTATATACTAAATTCCTGAAGACACTAACATAATCTCTCCTATTGTTAATTTGTTTGTTCTTCAATTCTTCTCTGGTTTAACCTTTCTCTTTCCACTTTTATCTCATCCCAAGAAACAGCTACCTTATTTCTTATGTCCATTTGACTGACTCACAAAACCACAGCTTCAGAAATTTTAAGGAACAAAGCATTGTCTTTTAAGTCACATACTGATATATAAAAAGTACATCAAGGAGTTTACACATGGGATTGTTTTCTTTTAATTTTCAGGTGAAATTTAATGGAAATTCTATGAGTGTTAAAATGTAAACATATCTTAACTACACTAACCACACTGTGTTACCCTTATTCTGTGACTTCCGGAGCAATTTGTTTTCTATCGAATATGGAATGACAGCTCACACATGCTACTTATATGTATTACCAAATTTCAAGAGGAATTTAAGGAGAGATTCAAACATTCTTTCCAGAAATAAATGTTAACAGGGCTACAAAAGTTAAGTAGAAGGAAACAACGTAAAATAACAGAAATACTAAATTGGCTACTACATTTTAGGATCATCTTACAAGTAACCAAGTTGCTTGAGTAAACACTGGAGGAAGACAGCATGCAATGGTTCTACCACAACTTGCTCAATATAACTACTGTTATCTGAAAAATGGACAATTTCTAAAAGGCCATTACAATGCCACCTATAAAAAAGTATGCAACTAAGAAATAAAAGACATTTCCACCTGGAACCCCAATCTAGACTTTCTAAAGAAACTGTGTCCAGAACACAAACATCATACTGTGTCTTTCAAATCCATGGGCTGGGACATATTAGTTGGGTCAATTTAAAAAAGAAAAAAAAGAAAAAAAAATAAAAAAAGCCCTTCATAAATAGTTAAATACTTACCACTTTTTCAACATCTACTTCCTCTTCACTTGGGAAGTCAGAAGCACCATCCAGCATCTCATCAGCAGAATCATCAGTTTTTTCATCCTCTTCATCCTCATCATCATCATCCTCTTCTTCCTCTTCCATATCATCAGCAGTTACCTCAACAGCGGATGTGCAATCCTTTTTATGATGACTGGCTTCCTGTGTCCCCTGTTCTGGTGTCAGGACGTCACTTTTATCACCTGTATCAGCTTTCTTATCTGTCTCACCTTTATCTTCTAAAGTAGGTACAATGCTAGATATTTTGCTCCAAGAACTGTTGACATGTGTTACAATATCATGACCTGTTTTGATTTCTTCCTGAGAATCAAAAGCATCTTGTTCTTTGTCATCGCTGCCTTCCAGCCTAGTTACGTTTGCTTTGCCTTCCTCGGTGCTGACAGCACGCTCTTCTCCTGAAGCAGTATCCTGCTCTTTCGAAGAACTCATTTCAGACTTACTTGGTTTTTTCTCCCTTATGCTTTCTGCTTCTGTAGAGCACTTGTACTCCTTCCTCTCCGTGTGTGGCTGCACAGCATCACCCTGGCATTCATCTTTGTTCTGAGACAGTTCAGTCCCTCTCTGTTCCTTCTTCTCCTCCAGCTGTGTAACTTGCTCTTGTTGACTCTGTGACTGCCCAGAACTTGCCTTCTTGTCTTCCTTCATCTGTGTCTTTGCATCTCCTTCCTGCTCTTTTACTGTTGAATCTTTCTGTTCAGCATGTATTTGTTCCTTCCCATGGTTCTTCAACTGTGCATCCTCCTGATTCTCCAGACTCTGTGGATGTGCGTTACCCAGATGAGCAACTAGAGACTGATCTGGTGGCCCACAAACCATTTCAGAGTTAGCCGAAACAGCTTCCACTACAGTTTCAGAACTGAGAGAATCCTCTTTCTCCTCAGAGGCCCCTTTTTCTTCTTCATCATTTGGCTTCTCACTGATGTACGAATGGTCAGATGATATGACATCTGCAGAAACATCATGCTGAGAAGAGCAGCTATCATCACAAGAACTCTCTAGCACCTTTGAGTCTTTCTCCACTATCTCTAATGTGCTGGAATTTCTATCAGGTGTGATTGTGCCAGATGCTGACTCTTCAACATTATCTGACTGGTTAATCGACAACTCATTTTCTTCTTGTTTCCCATCTGGCACTGTGACCTCGGACTCTGTAACTACAGTGTCATCTGAGCACGACGCCTTCCCATTCTCCTTCTGCGGAGCAGCACCAGAGTCCTCCTTCTTGCATATTTTCCTGTAATCCTTCTTCATCTGAAGAGATGCAAAATGGTGAAGAATGGAGTTTGGGACAGTTTTCTGTCCTGGGAGCTGAAGTAAAGCAAAACTACCAGACTGTAAAGGTATGAGATTAGCAGTGGTAGCTGGCAGACCACCTGAGCTGCAGGTTATTTTAGACTCGGAGGCTGTTTGATTTGTGACACTGCTAGCAGCAGGAGGAGAAATCCTTAGAGTCAGAGTGCCTGCCTGTGACACAATACTTGTTACTGAAGGAAGAAGAGAAGATGGTTGAGTGGTTAGGTTAGACGTAGGGGATAACTTGGGTGCTGCAGTTTGTACAGCTGAATTTGGTGCAGGAGAAGTGGAAAACAAAGAGGAAGTGGGAGACGCAGGTGACTCAGGAGGCTTAGAAGGTGCAGGCAACCGGATTCCTACAATAGATCCTGTAAGGAAAACAAAACATCAACTAATACTTCCTCAAAGCAATTTTTTTCTTTTAGCAGCTGCACTAGAAGTAGCCAGCATTCTCAAGTATTACAATGTAATCAGGTATTTGACCACAAGCTCTCAGTGAAAGAACTGGTGCTGCATAAAGACATATAAACTGCTGAATTTTCATATGGAACACCCCAATAAAATACATGGGGCAGCTACTCTAAAACTAACAGATTTAATGGTAAGTTCTAGCATTAAGTTTTTAAATCAAGAAAGGCACTACACATTTGAAGTCCTCTACATTTTACTTCCCCATTTATTGGAAAACAGAAAAATGGGTATTTTCTCAAAAAAAAAAAAAAAAAAAAAAAAAAAAATTCCCCTCCTCTCAGAAAAACACTTCCACGGAGAAAAACTATGACAAGATTAGACAATTATACCACAATCTTTTTCACCTTAATGAACTCTTCTGCGGCATTTCAGAATTCCATAAAACAAGGAAGAAAAATACCACTACTGGCAACTAGTTTCTCTTGTACAGCAAAAGCCCCAAACAAGAAAGGAATTCAATTAACTTTTTGACTGATTCTTTACCACACTTCAGGCTCAAACCTCAACTAAGGCACCAAATTATTTTCTCTCCTCCCCACAGTTTTGTCTTCTACTGTACTTGCTCTTGCCTCTCTCCTTTCAACACCACTCTGCCTTCCTCTCCTCAAGATGCTTCTTTATAAAGGGAGAACAGATGAAAAATCCTACTGGAAAGTAAACACGCATTTCATGTATATTTTGCTTATGAACATTTTATTTATGAATATGTACAACAGTATGCTCAATAAGCATCCCACCTATTTTCTGTCAGATACCTGCAATTTCTAACTGTTCCAACCCTGTCTTCAACTATGCACTAGAGAAACAGCTGAAAATCAAACTTGTTTTTCTTCTCATGCTCTAAGGAGGAAAAAACCCAGCAATTTTGTACTGTAGTGTAGTATTTGATCTGAGTATCTGCTGTAAAAGCACTAACAAACCTGCAAACCAAACAAAACCAGAGCAGCACATCCAATGAGACACAGGTAACAGTTCATTTTTAAGAGAATCTCCAACAAGAATTATTTTTTAATTGCCAGATCAATAGAATTTCTTTTAAGTTCTGACAATACAAAGGGCATGGCTCCATTGCCACACCCACACAGTGTGGCTCTTTTACTTGCTGCACAGAACTCTCAAATTTTGGTGACTTAGCTATTAACTGCATTTTCTGTATTTTAGACACCTGGTATTTAAGTTGCATTATATCTGAATAATTACACTATGTTCTCTAACTACTCATGCAAAACCAAATTAGACTCTGTTCAATTACCTCCAGCAGAGAAAAGGAGCATCACAGAGACATTTATTACATCGTTAACTTCTGGGTAACACAATGGTCAGCCAAGAAAGAAACCCTGGACGTTTGTACCTGGATTGCGGAACATCACCGGCTGCACACTGGGCTGGGCACCTGCAGTTCGAAACTGCTGCAGGGGGACAAGCTGAATTATCTGCCCATTCGGATGTCTGAACAGGTTCACACTACCAGGGGTCCTGAGAGGCTGAAGGATCATCCTCTGCCTCTGACCAAGCTGTGTGTTGTTGAGCGGTCGCAAAGCAGGAGATGTCTGATGCACTGGAATCAGCAGCAATCGGGGTCCTATGCGTTTCTCTGTTCCAGGAGACATCTTCTGGGGAGTCGTGTTTACAGCTTGGGGAGAAGCATCTTCTGAAACATTTTAAAAGTTATATAAAAATCAGCTTAAGGGAACATCCTACAAATCAGGCATTATCCTTAATGAAAACAACAACAAGTATTTGGGAAACAACTGGATCTCTTAAAATTTGTTTGAAAGCATTTTTTCTCTTTTTATTTGCAGAATGCACATAGAACCGACCAGGCCACAACAGTCTTTTTCATGCAGTTCCATCGTCATTTCCCAACCACAACTCAGAAGACTTCCACGTTAACAACAAGACAGTAATTCCGTATCTACCCCTTGGACTCTGTGCCAATTGTGAAATTCTAGCAGTCATAGTGATAACTGTGCTATACATTTCTGTGGGCCAAGAAATTTTGTGATACTTCCAGCTCATTTCATAGCAGTCAGTGATCAGATAGATACATTTTTTTTCCTCCTCTACTGGCTCAGGCTGCAATAAAACAAGCAACTTAGGAGATTACATTTCTTATCCTATTTTGGAAAGAAGGGTGAGGCAAGTAAATCTATATTTAAATTGAGTTCTACGGTTACAGACTGTAGTCCAGCTATGAAGCAGGCAGAATAAAAAAAAGGAAGCATTTGCCATAATAGCCCAAAGTACCTAAGCCTTACCTCTTTTTGGATTCAGAGGACTTGAATTAACACCTGATAGTATAATCGGAACAGAGCCAGCAGAGGAGGTCGGTGTGGTCACAACAGATGTAGCTGTTGCAGTTGTTGTCAGTACAACTGTAGAAGTGGATGTTGTGACAACAGGACAAGTAACAGTTGGTGTTGTTACTACAGTTTTTGGTAATGATGTGGTTGTCACTGGTGCAGCAATCCCTGTTGCTTTTGTTACATCCAAAGTGGCAGCAGGAGTGGTGGATGAGGGAGCAGCACAGGTGTTGATTCCAGGTGTTGCAGGAGCAGCTGTGACTGTAACTGCAGGAGGAGAGCAGGCAGGTTCATTAGCTCTTGTTTGGCTAGGAGTGGTCACAGTAGGTGCTGCCACACCAGTACTTTCCACAGTAACTGGAAAAGTGGTGGTGGCTGTAGTGACCCCAGGAGAGACTGTGCATTGAGCTGGAGATGGCTTTGAAGGAACCACGGGAGCGACAACCATTATCGGCGTAGGCTTGATACTGAACTTCTGTGGCCCTGACAGAGGCTGGCGTGTGCTTGCTGCAGGAACCTTCTGCTGTAGAGCTCCATCCTTGTTTATCACAAACTGTGTGAACACACCACCAGGTGAGGGTCGGGCAGCTGCAAATAAAAACCTGCAGGTCAAAATTGTAATAGATTTCCTCTTTGCCTTTCATGAGGTGTTACAATTGCAATTTCACCATGAATATGAGCCTCCTCCTTTCTTTGTACCTTGTAATTAAATTCACACCTTTATGGCACTCCTGAACATGCCTCACGTATTAGAAATATGTCTGCTTTATTCCACTTCCATAGCTTTTTGTTGCATTTCTTCCTGACCACACAAAAGAATCAGGTCTTGGGGGGTTGTTCTTTATCGTGAAACTATGACTAGACAATTCTAATTACAGTACAGGAAAACAAACACTTAAGTGAAATAATAGTGAAATAGGGCCATCGGGATGATCCGAGCACCAATCCTATGAGGACAGGCTGAAAGAGTTGGGGCTGTTCAGCCTGGAAAAGAGAAGGCTCCGGGGAGATCTTATAGCGGCCTCCCAGTACCTGAAGGGGCCTACAATAAAGCTCGGGAGGGACTTTTTATAAGGGCAGTTAATGACAAAACAAGGGGAAATGGGTTTAAGCTGAAAGAGGGGAGGTTTAGATTAGATATTAGGAAGAAGTTCTTCACTGTGAGACGTGTTCCAGGTCAGACACTGGAACAGGTTGCCCAAGGAAGTTGTGGATGCCCCCTCCCTGGAAGTGTTCACAGCCAGGCTGGATGAGGCTTTGAGCAACCTGGTCTAGTGGAAGGTGTCCCTACTGATGACAGGGGGGTTGGAACTGGATGGGCTTTAAGGTCCCTTCCAACCCAAACCATTCTATGATTCTATGATAATGGGCTCAAACTATTTTCTAAACCTCCAATTATTCCTGTAACAGCTTGTGTGATCTTCCTCTTTTCACTGCTTCTTGGTTTTCACCCCCCTTCTACTGTACCCACATCTTACAGAGCCATGGGGGAAAGGGGCAGGAGGGAGATAAGAGTTTGCCATGTCACCTTTTCATTGTGGTGACATTTGTGCAGCTGAGGACTGGATGGGACAAATTTAACCCATGGGAAGCAATCGCTATTGGGAAGATCCTTTCCCTCCTGCCTTGCTCTCCATGGGATCAGAATACTGCATCTACATCACTCCAGATGCCTACAGGTGAATACAACAGCATAGATTATGGAGCAAGCCCAACTTAAATATTGTAGTTATGCATACAGCATTTACATCTCAGAATATGCCAGAACATTTCAATCACATATGCAACAATCACTTCACCCATCAATGAAATGCAGCCAGCTCTTTAACATTGCAGAAACACACAAGACCAGAAGTTTTATTACAGGACGAGAAAAACAACACACCCATTTACATGGCAGTGAAAACTGAGGCAGGAAGAAACAAAACGATCAATCAGAAATTAAAGTTTTGCCAGGACACAGGTAACATCCTTTTCTCTTGCAAAGCTTCTTCAGATCTTTACAAGCTCAGTATGAGCGAACAGTGGGCTGCTGCAGCAAAGAAAGCCAACAGGATGCTGGGTTGCATCGACAAGGGCATCACCAGCAGAGATAAAGAAGTCACTATCCCAGTGCTTGTGATGCCACACCTGGAATACTGTGTTCAGTTTTGGTCCCCACTATACAAAACAGATGTGGGCAGGCTGCAGAGGGTCCCGAGAAGGGCCACAAAGATGATCAAAGGACTGGGAAACCTGGTGTATGAGGAAAGGCTGAGAACCGGGTTTGTTCAGCCTTGAGAAAAGAAGGCTTAGGGAGACCTCATCACCACATTCCAGTATTTAAAGGGTGGCTACAAAGAAGCCACCAAAGAGGGAGACTCTCTTTTTATAAGGAGTCACATAGAAAAGATGAGGAGTAATGGGTACAGGTTACTCCTGAGGAGATTCCGACTGGACACAAGAGGACAGTTTTTCACAATGAGAACAATCAGTCATTGGAATCATCTCCACAGGGTAGTGGTGGATTCCCCAACATTGGACATGTTTAAGATTCAGCTGGACAGGGCGCTGGGCCATCTTGTCTAGACCGTGCTTTTGCCAAGAAAGGTTGGACCAGATGATCCTTGAGGTCCCTCCCAATCTGGTATTCTATGATCTTTAATTAACTTGTGGGAATATATGGATGGGCACTAGATACTTTTTTTTTTTTTTTTTTTTAAACTCATGCAAAATGTAACAGTTAAAGGCAATTTCCTCTCTTGCTATGCTGGGGTAACCATTTCAGTACCAACTCAAATACAAGCACCACATGCTGCTTCTGTTATTTTTGGGTTTTTTTAACTCAAAGTGCTGACTAAATCCAACCCTGTTTAGCTTGTGAAATCCAATGAGATTACAGGCCAGTGTGGTTATTGGCTGCACACCTGTTGTTTCGCTAATCCAGATTTGGACCATCTTGTCTTTCACCGCTGCTTCACGCATCTTTGGTGGTCACAAGAATTCTAATCATAAGTGCAACATCATCAGAAAAACTAACAGCGAAGAGGCACAGATTAGAGTGATCCTTAACTCATTTTAAGTTAAATGGATGTCTGATGAGCAGCAATTAAAAATCATAGTAAGGAAATTCTCAAAACAAAAATCCAAGCTTAACATTCAGCGTGTCTCCATCCACTCTTATTTGTCTCTGGAAAATATGCTCTAGTAGCATTAATAAAATAACTAACAGTCAACATCAGTAATCTTATTCTGAAGTTAAAATAAAACTTTCTGCTTTAAAGAGGTTATTTGTTGCAGAGGCAGTTGAGGTAGGCACTGCAGCCAAAGGCAGCATGCACTGTTGCACAGAAACCAACAGCAATGCTGCACGCTCACTTTTTACTTCAGCTTCACGCAATTTAAAACACAGTAATAAGTTCCAACCTACCTATCTGTCTCTGTGCTGGGACATGGGTTTTCAGAGTCGTCACAGTGGGGGTTGAAGTAGTGCTGGTGGAAGATGTAGTTTTGGGAGTTGATGTTGTGGGCACCTGGACTGATGGTGTCCCAGAAGCAGATGCTTTAGCATTGGATGCTACCTTGGAGATCACAGTACTGAGGGTTGAGATATCAAGTACTGTGGGTCGCAGCCTGCCTGTGATATAAGCTGCTAGCCGATTGGCGGGATGTAATGCCCCCATCTGTCCCAAAAGCAGTTTGGCCTGAGGATACCTTTTATCATTAACCTGAAAAAAGTGGAAAAGGGAAATTTTGTGAAAAGAATGCTAATTCACCACCTCTGGAGAGGTGTTTCATTCCATGGGACTTCCAAATGTCCTTTTCAAAAAACACTGCAGTTCAGAATGAGAATTCCGAATTTCCTCACTGCCCAGGAGAACTTCAAACAACCCTGTTATATCTTTATAATACAGATTTTAGATGCTACTCAGACTCTCACACAGAACCACAGAGTCCAAAGGAGCATGTGAAATCACTGAAATTAGATAAGAGTGGAGCTAGCACTTCTTTTCCCTGTCTCTCAATTATGCTACAGTCCTGATTAAAAATAGGTTTCCAAATTCAATGACAATTTTAGATAAAATTCTCAAACCTAATTAGCACCTAGCATCACAAAAGAAAGAATACTTATGTCATATACATTGGGACAAAACTCTAAAGAGCTTGTAAAAACTTTACCAGGTTTTTTCTTATCCGTAGTGTCAACTGATACAGTAATTAAAGCACAATGAGTTGACTAACTTCAAATTCAGAGTTGCAGTAGTAACTGACTGCATGGGAGAAAAGAAACACAACACCTTTCTGAATGTCAGGTTTTATGCTCACTGGTCAATGGGAAGTTTTGGTAGTGTTGCATTTTACTTTCAGGTTGATTGATAATACCTTCTAAAAGCCAAATATATTTAACATACTACTAAGTAAGGTCTTGACTCTTCTTATTGATCAACTTTTATTAAAAAAAAGAATTCTCCCCCTAAATTTTTTCTCTCCATTAGTTTCTCTGTGAGGGTCCCATATGTGCAAAGTGTCATTAAAATAATTTTTACTCTAATTCATGTGCCTTCTCTGAAAGTGGTGTTGCTATAACTACAAGTACCTTTGATTGAAAAAGATCTTCATCCTAGCCCTACAGTTCCTACCTCCAACTCATAATACCACATTAGCAGCATGAATCTGCAGGGAAAGGGCTCGCTTTGAATTTAGGATTACAAAGTCTCTTGATGAACAACGTATATTCTGCAAAGGGGACACGGGCTAATAGTGAAGATTAACAGTAAGCTGTAGCAAAAAAGCATTTAGGGTTTACAGTCTCATTCTCAAGTTTTGTCCCAGTGTACGCTTCCTCAGAAAACAGTCTTTTTGAGGCCTCTAACAGTCAATTCATTTAGAAGTATTATTTGTCAAATGCATCTGCAGGGAATTTTCCAAAGCACCAAAAAGATCTTGAGAGACATTCTGTATTTGAGTCACCAAGATCCAAATGGCCAACAGGACAAGTTAAACCATTGGATTTCAGACTTCTAATCAGACTTCCTGTTATTCAGTCAATCTTGAAAGAGACAAGCTTATGGAGAGGCAGGGAAGCCACCAGAAACTAAAAAGCCCTGTCTGGGC
>NW_010314407.1:12299-18782 GCF_000700745.2 Antrostomus carolinensis
GAGTGTTCTTCCCTTCAAGGAGTTCTGGGATACTGGATGTAATGGAATCTAAATCCCACAGTAAAGGCAGAGGGACCCACCTGAATCAAGCCTGAGGGGCTCATATTAGCTTTGCGTTTGTAGACAACCAGCTTTCCCGCAGGAGAAACCCCTGCATAAAAAGGCAAGCCTTTGCCCCCATGCAACTTCTCCTGCAGTTTGTCCAGTGTGTCTGCCCGCAAGAACTTTAGATGTTCTGGGTTTTTGCGTGATGGTACTCCGCTATTAGGAGTCTCCAAGACAGGTATCTCGGGCTTCTTGTCCTCGTCTTGGTAGGACGGCACTGAAATTTTCACTCTGGAGGAGTAGACAGGAGGGTCGTTCTCATCCTGGGCCCTGTGTTCCGAAGCCAATTCAAAAATGAAGCTACCCACTTTGAGGCACCGTGGCACGTTACTGTTGATACGCTGTGATAAGATGGTCAAGATCTTACTGTGATCTTCCTCCCAGTCGCAGTCAGAGATAATCTCGATAAGTTTGGTTGGTCCACCTGGAGTGGTGTGATGAACATAGGAGGTGGAGGAAGAGTCCCCCTCACTGGGGGAAGACCACCAGCTTTTCTCTGAGAAAGAATTGAAATAGGTTTCTGCAATACTATGGCATTTAATCACCCGGATAGTCAAACAGTTTTATTCTGCCCACACCTCCACCCTTTTCTCAGCTGCAGGGCAAAACAAGTAAAAGAACTGTTCAAGGCATCACTTCCCCTGGCAGAGCTTCACCAGCAAGCAAAAACTCACTGCAAAACTAACGTAACTATTTCTCACAGTTCACTTCCTGCAGCCAGGGAAGGAACCTATCTCAGGCTGTATCCCACTGCATCACAAGCTAAACAAAGCTGGGTTGTTTCAGTACATGGATGAAAGATCTCCAAGCAACACCAACATGCAGTAGAAAGCATCGCTGGTTATTCAAGAGATGGCACTTTTCTCTTGGAGTCAGAAAAGGACCAGTGCCTAACGGCGTGAGGGGCAAACATGCCGCTAGCAGAACTGTCTTTTGCAGAAGATGTAAAACGGAAGCATGATCTTTTGTTGTCATTAAAGAGATCCAATGTCATTTTTTGCAAAACTGTAAGGATGTTGAGCCCTGTGTCCTGGTCATTTTAATTTCACCTACCAGTTCACCAGCATTTTCAACTAGTTGTATTATTTTTCCATTCCCATCCTTAAATGTAGAGTGCGCTGTTGTATACATTAAACAGTGAAAAACTTCAGCTCAAAAAGGCAGCTAGATTTCATTAGTGGATGACACAATGCCTCTAGTATACGTCTCATTTTGAAGTTCATAACATGATTTGGGACACTTCAGTCTGAAGGAGAACACAAGTGTCTAGCCTACTTCTTTATGAACTAGAAACTCAAATCCAGTATACATAATGTAGTGAAACTTCAATTTAATCTTCCTACTTGAACTAAAAGAATTCAACATCAAACAATTCCAAATAAAGTATAGGCACTTCCCTGTCCCATATGGTTCTAAAATGAGGATCCCATCCTCACAGCACCACTTGGATATTTATTAGTTCTTCAATAACTACAAAGTAATAGTAAGGAAAAAAAAGAGGAAAAAAACCAAACCCAGACAAACCATGAACAGTGATCTCCACTCCTTCCCAAGTATCTAATTACCACTCTTGAAGACAAGTCTGGTGTGCAGTATTATCTTTTATTGCTAAACAAGCTACTGTAATATCAGACATTTTAACTATAGAGCAACAGCAAGTACTGGATATTTAGCCTGCTGAATCTCCCAAGTGACACACACACAACTGCTTAAGAAAACAGGAAACTGTAAGCACATCTTAAGACTTTTATTGATAACCATAGTAACTCCCCCAGCAAATGGACTTTTGTTTCATCAATAGCTGCACCTTTTTTAAAAAATAAAGCCAAATAAAAAACCCACAAAAATGTGGAACTACCAAGAGATTGAATTATACTCAAGACTCGGCTCTTACCTCGTGATTTATCAGTGTCTTTGTCTGTCTCACTGGTTGCTTTCTCAGGAGACTGAAGCTCTGGTTCATGTTCCTGTGGGAGGAAAGAAATGCAAGAAAAATATTCATCCTGTGTATCTCTTTTCTACACTAAAATTTTAATCACATCACAGAATAAACTAGTTCATCATACTGTCACCTCGAATCGTAACACATATGCTAACTTTAAAATGTTACAATTTTAATCTTAGAACAGCTCTTTTAACAATGAACATTTAAGTCTTACATGGTAATGCACTTGTCAGCCAGGAATTTCCACAGACAAGACAATTTCTGTCACAGTAACTTATAAGTCTACCAGCACTGCCAGGTGATTTAGGCTCCAGGTTCCACAGACCTATCACCATCAAATGCCCTCAAGTCACGCAGAGGTTTCTGGGGGAAAAATTACCTCAACATTTTCAATACTTCTGCCCGTTCTATGATACATGCTAGTTACAGTGTGACTTCTTACCTTTACACTAGAACTCTGTGAATCACTTTCATCTTTTTGTTGCTTTTTCTCCTCTCTCTTGCGTTCATATGCTCGGACCCTTGCACAAGTCATCATACTTTCAAAATACAAGTAGACAGGATCCTTGTCCTCCTCTCGAATCTATGAAAAAAAAAACAGAAAAAAAAGAAGAAAACCTCTCCGTTCTAGATGCACCTTAGATTAATGAAACAGTTTAGCTTTCTAACCGCACTTCAACATTAATGCTTCAGTAGTCAATGTCGGAGAAAGGGGCAGCATTTAAAGCTGAATCTGTCCTCTTAGCATCACACAGCCCAGCCTACGTCTTGCTTCCAAATTACACACTGTGGGGGACGGAACAGAACCCCACCACCCCCAAAAACCCAAACCCATTCAGATACCCTTCTAAGTGGGGAAACGAGTCCTAAGCATCATGCATTATTTAACATTATCTAGTATACATTAAATAGTAACTCTGCTATGTTTATTCTTCAGACATAACTAGAGTCAACTCTATTGCTGTTCTTCCTCTATAGCTGTTGTTGCTTTTGTTAGTAAGGTGATGGCAGAGGCAAATGCAGATTCTTCCAACATTGTCAGTGAAACCTCAAACAAGAACGAAAAAGAGACTCCAGAACTACACTGAACATTGTATCTGTATCCCAATTTTTTGCAAGTAATTAATTAATGAGATAGGCTATATTATGCAGCTAATAACTTATACAAACATTACAGGACCAGCAATCATTTTGCCAGAAATAGCATATATTATTGCATTTTTAAATGAGGCTATTAGTGAATCACGATCACCTTTCACCATCTGCATGTTGCTACAGTAAATTCTCAACAGAAGATGGACATAGCTAAAGATTTATACACAGTCAATTCATCCTAACTTATCAACACCTATGGTCTGTCAGCCTAAGGCTTTCATCTAAAATGGCCTAGCACAGAAGCTTTAGGCAGTGTTTGTTTTAATTTTCAATATAAAGAAAAACAAATGCATCTCTCTTCCTTTCTTACCACTGGATTGGGTTTAGGAGTATACACTCTGGTTGGTTTCATTCCACTGGAAGATCTATGCTTACTAGAAAGCAAGACTTCAGGGCTGGGCAGTACTGCAGATTTAACTGGTTCAATAACAGATGGTGTTGGGATGTAAATTGGCTCTGGATCTATTTCACCTTCTACTTTCACCCACAACGGACAACTCCTAATAGGCTGTTCTGGCTCCGAGTCACAGATAGCTGAAAAAAAGAGGAGGAAAAAAAACCCCAACTTAATTATAAATTAAACATCATCTAACACAGCAGTAACAGAAATTTTTGTTTGAGCCTGAGGTCTAGCCATGCAACATTCACTAGTTCATACTGCCAGAAAATACTGCTGGTTGTTTCTCTCGTCTCAAATTCTAGCCAAAAGTGACTGGGATTTGTCCACAAGAAAGAGCAAGTGAAAATAAAAATTGTTCTACACTAATTATTCTTTCTCAGTTGTGCTGTGATAGCACACACAGAAAAACACCAAAGAATTAATGATCTTCATTGTTGCAGTATACTTAAAAATTACAAACACCCCCAGAAAAAAAGACTTTATACCACAGCTCCATGGAAGATTTCATTTATTCCAGTGGAACATCAGATAATGCTATGTTTGTTTTTAACTATTGCTAAAAGTACCAGTAGCAAGAACGTGAAAGTGCAAATTCATGGTCAATTTCCACCAATTTGGTTTTCTGAGCATACCTTAAGCCAGATCTGAAACTGCTGCAAATCACTGTATTTCCACTGAAGTCCATGAACTATGCAGCTATACACAGCAACTGAAATCACAGCTCTAGATACTCACTTGGCAAGAGGGAAAGGAAACAGCAGTCTGACAGCAAAGATTATCAATAGTGATAGCAGTAATTATCTCATATCCTTAGTCTTTAAAGATATTTGGAGAGTTGAGCAAGAGTTTAAATTACCAAAAAGAAACTCCAGCTACTTGATCACAATAAACAATGAAGTAGTGCCCAAAATGCTGATGAGGTAAGAGTTAAAAAAAGGGGAAAAGGTGTTATTTCCTGCTAGTCAGCTATATGAAAGCAGATGTTGCAGACATCTCTTGGAATTCACTCCCAATTTCTCGATTTAGAAATGACATCACTACTGTGTCCTAATAAAAAATGCCTACCAAGGTAGGTGGTTTCTAAAAAGCTGCAAGTAATTACTTTTGCCCAGCAATACTCACTGTATTCCACCCTTTTTCTCTTCTTCTTATCTTTCTGCTTCAGCTCACCTTCCTCCCCATCACCCTCTTCTTCCATCTCTTCATCCTCTTGCTGATCTTCCTGTGTTCCATAGAGCACGAGATTTCCACGTATAGCCTTTTTCATAATTTTCTTATGTTTTGTTCCTCCCTTCACCAGCAACACTTTTCTCTTCAAGCAAGTACAACCAAACATACAGTCTGGCCTGCGGCAGTGGGTAGGCTGACGTTTCTCCTGTGCCAGACTGGCACATATGCAACCCAGCCGACAGAAATCATTATTGCAAGGAGGTGCTCGTCGCCTTATGATTTTGTGGATAGGTTTGTTTTTGAGAGAAGCCTACAAAAAATTTTAAAGAAGGATATACTTCAAATGTTAGTAAGAGGAAATTTTAGTAAGATTAAACTAAATATATGCAAAACTGCTATTCGAAGTTCATTTAGAATAACCCCTCCAACTACATGGTTTACATATGAAAATTTCTCATCTATACTGAAGAAAATAGAACTGAGAAGAGTTTGCATTTGAAGTCTTACTGAGAGGCAATCTGACATAGCTAAACCTTCTTAGTAATAAGTAGAATGTGAAGAGGTTATCATGTTACAACCAAGCTACATGACCAGGATTTTTTTGCAGTCAGTTCAACTGAAAAAAAAAAAAAAAAAAAAAAAGTGACAAATAGCATGGAAATGCAGATACTGAATAACAATTACATTAATCAGAATTTTTAAAGGTGAAAATGTGAGATAACTAAAATTATTCACAATTCCTATCAAGACGCTATTCTCACAATTAGTTTTTTAACGTACTGCTAAGTCAGCACTTCTCAACTTCCACTGCAAAGACAACACCACAAAGGAACATCATGCTCTGTCATGCTCCTTAGCAACTTTGGTCTTATTTTCTGCATCTATATTGTAATAACAGTAAGTGCACAGATTTGGAAAAGTAACAGTACAGAAGGAAAAGAAATGATTACAGATCTACCTGAGCTGTAAGCAGGGTTGCCAGAGAGATGTCTGCTCGTTCTTCTGTAATATAGGTCCGTGGTTTGCCATCCCAGAGAGCACAGTCTTCCAAGTCCATTAACTTCACTTGAGATTTAGATAAACCTGGTGGACGAGCTGCTTGTTGCTGTCGTGGCGCTTGGCGCAAACTAATCTGTTTTGGAAGTATGGTTTCATCCAGACCTGGCTCCACGGTACTATCTGCTTGGCTAGTCAAACTGCTGTTTGAGACAGACTTGGCAGCCTTGTCCCCTGACACTGAAGAGTTCTGTTTCGGCTTTGCAGAAAAAGGTGCAGGCAGTATAGGTTTGTAAGATGATTTTACTCTACTGTTTGTAGATGTCTGTCTGTTTTGAGTCTTTGTCTTCCTAGAGGTAGATGACAGAGGAACAGGCTTGAACGTGTAAGATGTTGATGGAATTATGGTGGACTGCTTCTTTAAAACACTGTCGAGTGTCCGCACATAGCTAGTGCTCTTAGTGGGGAGCTGATACACCACAGGAGAAGTGGGAGTGCTGGAAGAGAATCCCATACTCGTTTCCATCAACTTCCCTTCATTTTCCAGGTACTCATCCAGCTTGTCACTGCAAAACGCTGAGCGATTCTTCAAGGAACCTTCTGAGCTGCCACCTAAACAAATGAAGAACACTTTAACTGTCTCCTGGGAAAACATACTGACAAATCTTACAATAATTTAACAATACAGAAGAGGTAAATACTTCTCTAATAT
>NW_010314408.1:0-7783 GCF_000700745.2 Antrostomus carolinensis
GCTCTGGCCCAGCTCACACCAGGACAATACATCTTGCAAGAAATGTTTTCAATTTCCCCTCTGAAATAATCACAGAAAAATTAACTCTTAGCAAGTTATTTCTGTAATGTATTTAAGTTAATTTGTCAGGGAAGGGAGGTCTGTTGCTTCACTGTATTCTGGTTATTTCATCTGGTGACATTCTCTGGTTAAACTGCACCAGCAACTCTAACTCTTACCAACTTATTTCTTTCCATAAGTCAAAGCAGACTGGTGAGCAGGGTCACACAGACGTGAACGGATTCTCTCTGGCCTCTTTATCTTCACTTTAGCAACATCTGTGACCTGATCCAATTTATTCTCTACAGCACGATAAAAATATATGAAAAAGGGCCTGTTAAATTGCTGGAGAGGCTTCACGTGGCTGCAAAGTGCTTCTCACCCTGCTGTTAATTGCATTTTCCTGTCCCAGCCCATGCGTGCAGCTCTGACTCCCCGGCAGAAGGCATCTGCAGAGCTAGGGCAGTACAAGAGACCCTCAATATTGCAGATATTCCTCTGGGAACCCTGGCAGTTTTCTAAATTGCCTCTGTCTCCATGTCACCGATGTGGGTTCTGCTGAGGTCAGGGGCTGTGCTGAGACCCTGCAGCCCACTGTGCCCACCAAATCCCAGACTCCTGGAATGGTGGAGATTGGAAGGTACCTCTGGAGATCACTTGGTCCAGCCCCTGCTCCAGCACCTCCAGCTCTTCATAGAATCACAGACTGGTTTGGGTTGGAAGGGACCTTAAAGCTCATCCAGTCCCAACCCCCCTGCCAGCAGCAGGGACACCTTCCACTAGACCAGGTTGCTCAAAGCCTCATCCAACCTGGCCTTCAACACTTCCAGGGAGGAGCAGCCACAGCTTCTCTGGCCAACCTGGGACACTGCCTGACCATCTCTTGATGCAGAGGTGAGAGGGCCCGATGTCAAAATAGCCCCCACCAGCTGAGATCTCACCTCCCCAGGAGTCCTCCAAGTACTTCCAGACAATTTCAAGCCCTGCCATAGGCTTTAAGTGCATGAGGTGAAACAAGTGGAGCAGAGAACCCATCACAACCTCCCACTTAGGACACTGCAGCTTTGGAGACACTTACTCCCTGTGTCAATTTTAAAGCCTGGTCCTTTACAGGATGAACACTGTGATGTTTCATCCCCAGGTGGAAAAGACTGAGAGGTCCATTCTGCAGGACAATTCCATGACATAACCTGCCCAGGGAAAGCGTTTGCGTCCACACGAGGAGCTGACACACCTCATCCCACCCACCTTGTGATGCAGATGCAAGTGGAAGAAACAACTATTTTCTGTCCTCTCCAAGGCTGCCTCACCGCTGCTCCAGGCGTTATTCCTGCCAGCTGAGCAGGACACAACACAAAGGTTCTTCTCGCCACCTGGTGCTACTGCTGGTAATTACAGAGCATGGGATGCTCTGTATGGGATGCTCTGTATGGGATGCTCTGTATGGGATGCCCTGGTCTTCTGCTTCAGCTGTCTTCTCAGGTGGGTTGTGCATGGGACTGGATTATTGTCATTGCCATCAGAAGAACGAGGTGTGAGAAAACTGTCTGGGAGCCTGTTTAATGCTGTGCAGGAACGATGCTGAGAAACACTGGTTGTAAAACAGCTGCTGCTTCTTCCCTTTGCATCAGCATCGCAAAGCGGATGGGGACAGGGATGGGGATGGGGACGGGGATGGGGATGGGATGGGATGGGGTGGGATGGGATGGGATGGGATGGGATGGGATGGGATGGGATGGGATGGGATGTGTGGCTCAGTGCAAATCCATTCCCCAGCCTGGGTATCTATCTGATCTGTTTATCGTGTGTTGGGGCCTTTGCATGTGCAGGAATGGACCATGGTCTAGGTTCAGATAGGCTACATACCTTCCTGCTGTTACTGAATGCTTTTGCTGGCACTCTGTGTGTGTCTATGTGTCCACTGTGCACTACTTCATCCAGATCCTCCAGAAGAAATAACTGCAAAGCCCCTCGAAGCTAGCAGAAAACCTTCCACTAATATGAACCAGTTCTGCATCAAGGCTCCAGTATTTTGATTCTGAATCACTCTGGGACCACAGGCCAACCCACATCTAAAACTCCTGCTTCCCTGGGCCACATGAACTAAAACTGACTGCTAAGCCAGGGACTTTCTCAATTTACCCCTGAAACAGGACAAACTCTGGCATACAGACACATCATCATCTGTATTTAAGTATCTGCTCTCTTCCTGCCTGGCTATAGGACTAGCTGATCGTTGTAGGTCTCTTCCAACTGAAAATATTCTATTCTATTCTATTCTATTCTATTCTATTCTATTCTATTCTATTCTATTCTATTCTATTCCATTCCATTCCATTCCATTCCATTCCATTCCATTCCATTCCATGAAGGAGTGAAGCACTGCTGCCCCATGGCAAGGCATCCCACTGCCCCAAGAGCCCTTCCATCCACTGGTTGTAGCTATAGTGCCTTCAAACTGTGGTGAACAAATCCCAGAGTGTGACCTGTGTGGGCAGTTTCACATGGGGACCTCTCAGCATCATCCCTGTGAATTCGGGGTGACAGTGACATCCTGAGGATTTCACAGATTCTCTGACTTTCAGTGTTTTCAATTTCTCCACAGCGGTGACTGCACCCTGATTACAGTGCTGGGAAGTGATCCCAGGGCTACCACTGTACATGGTTCAGAGCACTCACAGGAGGCCTGGGAGGTGTTACCAGGCATTGGAAGGGGTTGCCCAGGGCAGTGGTGGAGTCCCCATCCCTGGAGGGATTGAAGAGTCGTGTAGACATAGTGCTGAGGGACATGGGTTAGTCGGGGACTTGTCAGTGTTGGGTTCATGATTGGGCTCGAGGAGCTTAAAGGGCTTTTCCAATTTCTGGGATTCAGTGTGAACGCTGCAGACAAGCATGGCCTGAGGGTTGCATCACATCTACCCACTGTCTTCCCATCTGGGGACTCTGCAGCCAAAGTTCCCCAGCAGGCAGCCAAAAACCAGTGCAGGGAGCAGACCTGAGAGTGGACTTTGCCCCCCCTGCTATTAACACTACCGGATTTGATGAGAAAGAAAACAGCAGACAACCAAGAGGGCAGAATCAGCATCTGGAGCAATTACATTTGAAATCAGTTACATAAATGATGTAATGAGGAGAGATTAGCTAAATGAGTGTTTCCTTGTGAACTGGGAATGCAGACAGGCTGAGCACAGCCCGTGCCTGGAGCACGCTCCTGCTCCACACTAACACCCTCCGTCACCGCACACAATATCTCACTGGGTGTGTTTGGTGACTGAAACATTTCAGGTTTCAGACAGAGATAAATTGGGGTCTGCAGCCTTAGCTCTTTCCCCCGAGCTGAGCTCCTGCTGGAGTACCCAACGGCACCTCGGTGACACCGTGACCGTCGGTGCCACTCACAGCAGAGCTCTGGCTTCACGTCGAGGGAAGCATCATCTCGAGCTGACACAGCCGCATAATGCCTGACCTTGGGCTGCTTCTGAAGAAAATGAATTAGCTTACAGAAGTAGTCAAGTGGAAAGCTGAAACTATCATTTTCCAAAGATATTCAAGGTAAAAAGCCTCAGGGACAGTCTTTTGTCAGTTTCTGAGACTTGATTAACTGCTTTAATTCCACATGATTAATGGCTTTCAAACCTCAGGAGACCCAAGTCTCTGTACACGTCACATGACTGGAGTGTCTTTAAAAAAGCCTTTCTCCAATAGACCCCTACGAGCTGCTCGAGAGCCACAGCCACCGGTGCCCCTCACAGACCATACAACCCTCATGCTCCCAGTGGCACATCAGGAGGAAGAAGATCCTCCTCCCATCCCATCCACTTCACACACAGAAGAGGATGCAGAGAGAGATCACACTTCCCATCAGTGGGGAGAAGTGGTTTGCCTGTAACAGCTGGACAGTGGCTGTCTGACCCACTGAAATCCCAGAAGGAAATATGTCTGCTGGAAAAATGACTAGTGACAAGTCCCTCAATGGGTCCCAGCTTTGAGAGACCCAACACTTTCCTCTGAGAGCATTTACAAGCTAGCTCCATGACCCATCCATCACGTCAGAGTGGTACGAGCACAGCAGGACCATGGCAAGGAATGGGGAAGGCAGGAGGAGTTAGCCCAGAGATCTCCCCTCATACAAACTGATGGGACTCTCATGAGAGGGGCCAGAACTGGTGTAGACACCCCAGACCTGGCAGGGGTAGGAGCTGACCAGTGAAGCTGCTGGTCTGCAGATGAACAGAGAGAGTGATGGACCAGACTAGAGAAGCTGCTGGAAAGATTGCTCCTTGGAAAGGACACGCCGTCACCCCACGGCTGCTGAAGATTGACCCCTGCAGCACTAGCCAGGAAAGGGAGCCCTGTGTGTGTGGCACTACATCTGAGAAGAAGCTGGCTCTCCAGAGGGACAAAGCCAACCACTTGCCATTTTCATCCTGAAGGACCAGATGTTTACAGCCACACAGTGAAAAGGACAGACTCAAAAACTGAACTGGCCTCATGTGGGTCATAGCTGTGGTAAGACTATGTCAACTGCCTCTTTGGTGGGCCCCTTCTTGCTTGGGTTCTGCAGAGAGAAAGAGATGTGGGTTTAGGGACAGGGTCACTGTAGCTAAAAAAACAGAGTCATGCAAGTGGTGGCTGGAAGAGACCTCTGAAGGTCCTGACTCTCACTTGACATGAGACCATCATCAACACTAGACCCCATCAGTAATGCCTTTGTCCACTGAGTCTGGAGGGGAGGGGAAGAAGGCAGGGCAGGGTGAGCTGAGATGAGGAGAAGCTTTTTTCCCCAAGGCTCAGTTTTACTAAGACCTGCACAGCAAACACTGTCACACCACAAGCAGGCTCTGGGCAGGGAGTTCAGCCACTGCCAGCCATCAGAGAAGAGACAGCCCTTGTCTTCCTCCATTTTGCTGATTTCTCAGTTCCCAGCACTTACATGCTGGGGTTGGAATGGGGAGAGCTCACTTCTCTGCACCTCAATTCAAGCTCTTCACTGAAGAACTGCAATAAGGGAGATGTAGGCACCTCATAAAGAGGTCTGCTGCACCCAAGGTGGTGGGAAGGGTGGAGAAGCAGTGTTCATACCATCTGGCTTGGTGCTTAACCATGGAGATGAGGTTCAGTCAGGAGAAGAAGAAGGTTTCTCACCCCATTTCACCAGCCACAGAAGCCTAGTCCCTACAGTGGGCCCCCTCCAAACCTGGACAACAGGAATATTTTCCTTTTGCCAGGATCAAGGCAGCCAGTAGAAGTGCCTACCTCAGCATCTCTTTCACCAAGAGAGGAGTTTGCTGGACTTTGGTGGATAACCACAAGCCACAGCATCACTCTGTATCTCTATGATTTTAGGGATGTCCTCTTCTGCTCTCCAATGGAAATGACTCTAGAGTGTGAGAAAGGTGTTCAGAGTATGTCTGTAATTCTGTGTCCCTCTAAGAAGCATCAGGTTCTTCAGCAGCTGTGGCAGGGGGACTGCTGTGCTGGCACTCTAATCCTATTGACCCTGCTCTTTAGAACCACAAAGGGTGCCTTGGGTGTCACCCGTGACACCTCTACAAGAGATCTGTGACACAGAGCAGAACGAATGGTGGAAAAAAAACCTTAAGGAAATTATCAAAACTCTACTGAAGAGTTAGCAAAGCCCTGCTGACTACAGCTGCTGTCCCTGGGTGCAGCAACAGTCAAAACCCATTTCATTTTCTTCAGTTATCACTAGAGGATGCTCCCAAGGGGTCAGGAATGAGGGGAAGCCCTGGCAGCATGTTTCACTCTTGCAACATAAAGCAGTGGCTAAAATGCAAATGAAAAGAGAAGAATATGACAAGAAAGAAGGAAGCACTGGCCTCATCACCTCATATTAGTTGCCACATGAGCATGTGTCCTCCAGATGGATAATGCTTGTTTCACAGTTCATGGTAAACATGGTGATGTTGAACATTTGGACTTCTTCTTATAAACAAAATCAAATTAATGCATGGAATGAGTATGAAGTGGTTAAGTACACATGCACCTCACGAGTCTTATACCAGACATCAGTAAAACACTAGTAGCTGAATCATTAATCACTTGTCAAAGGTTAAAACAGTCCAGCCTCCAGTAAAAATGCACAGGATTTTATGCAGCAGAAGGTCCATAATGGATAAAAAATTCATACTGTTTCTGCCCTCGTTAATAGACTGTGAGACCTGTATCTACAGGATCTATAAATAAACTACCAAGGCTGACTTGCTTCTACTGTACTTAATGGTAGGAAATTGCATAAAAGAGTTGCTGGAGCAGCCAGTGACCTTGAGAAGCTGCTGTGAAGAGAATACACACAGGTTGATTGTGCTCTCCTGAGGTGGGCTTCTGAGCGAGCTTATCGCAGCAAATACACAGCACAGCTGAAATGTTCTCATTTGTATTATGGAGAGTCAGAATGTGGCTCCCATGAACTGAATTACACGTGGATTGGGTTATTATTTTTACTTATTTATATTTACACAGAAAAGAAAGTGCTGCATGGATCAATGGAGTTTGTATTCTCAGAGCGAAACACAAAACCTGGCTCTGTGGAACCAGCTCTCGAACTTCACTGGACACCCACTCTCACACTTATTTATTTGTGCCATTTTCCACGAAATGCCTCAGAGCTTTTGCCATTAAAGGAAGGAATCCCTGCTGGCTAGGGCAAGGGGAAGGGAGTTTCTGTTAATATACAGGCAACAGCTCATCCCTGTAGTGCTGCACTTCTGTGCTTGAAGGGTGCTCTCCTTACAGACCTGCCAGCTTCCTTCAACACCTCTGTCCTTCAGAGCTGCCTCCCATGGGATCTCACCTACCATTTTCCTAAATAAATCAAAATCTTCTCTGCTGAAGTCATAGAATCATAGAATGGTTTGGATTGGAAGGGACCTTAAAGATCATCTAGTTCCAACCCCCCTGCCAGCAGCAGGGACACCTTCCACTAGATCAGGTTGCTCAAAGCCTCATCCAACCTGGCCTTCAACACTTCCAGGCTCTATACTGTGATACTCTTTCATCACTCCCTTCATGATCTTGATTGTTTCCTGGTTGGTTCAGACAAGGCTGCCATAGATTACCACATCCCCATCAGCAGTCGCTGAGCTCTGTACAACCCTGATCATATTCTGCAAGGCTGAGCAGGCTGGGACTGTGTTCATCAGTGGCCTTAATGTTCATAAAGAAATAGTCTTTAATGGCATTAACATAGAATCACAGAATCACAGACTGGGTTGGGTTGGAAGGGACCTTAAAGCTCATCCAGTCCCAACCCCCCTGCCAGCAGCAGGGACACCTTCCACTAGACCAGGTTGCTCAAAGCCTCATCCAGCCTGGCCGAGAACACTTCCAGGGAGGAGCAGCCACAGCTTCTCTGGACAACCTGGGACACTGTCTCACCACCCTCACACCAAACAATTTCTTCCTCACATCTCATCTCCATCTCCCCTCTGCCACTTTCAAGCCATCACCCCTTGTTCTGTCACTCCCTGCCCTTGGCCAAAGTCCCTCCCCAGCCTTCCTGGAGCCCCTTCAGGTACTGGGAGGCTGCTAGAAGGTCTCCCTGGAGCCTTCTCTTCTCCAGGATGATAAAGATTAACCTTTTTTTTTTTTTTTTCTTTTTCACAAGGTCAGGACCCTGCAGTGGTAAAACACCTAGGAATTAATACTGGTAAGTTGTGCCCATTTCAAGATCTAAGGAGTCAGTTTCACTGAAATTCAAACCAGAAAATCACAGGAACACAAA
>NW_010314408.1:7824-12993 GCF_000700745.2 Antrostomus carolinensis
AAGAGTGTGATCTCTAAAATGCCACTGCCTTGCTGGTTTCCAGAGATAAAAGTTAAAAAGTGCACTTCTCTGCTGGCTCTCTAAACTTTGCCTGGGGTTTGCAAGTCAAGTCAGGTTCTTGTTGACTCATGTATCTGCAAGTCAAATTCTGCTCTGTTTCACCAGCCGATTCTCAGTAGCCTTTGGATACACCAGAGGAAGCTGACACAACAACTCTGCTCCATTGTTTGCTCCAGAAACATTATTTCCAGCTGCCTTCTGCCCAACCATGTCTTACAAAACAGTAACCACGGGCTCTTTCTGCTGTTCCTACAAGGGGAATGTCACACATCAGAGGGGAAACGGCACTCTGTGGACATCCAGACAGATCAAGCTGCTTTCCTCGTGAAGCCTTCCGCTGACGGCAGCACTCCTCACTCCTGCAAGGAGATGGGGAAATCTTCTGCTCTCTCGGGCCACTGTCTAATTTTGGAATGTCAGTTCCAGTCCAACAACTGCCTCTTAAACCCACCAAGACAAATGTTAACTCTTGATTAACAAATGTCAACTCTTTGCAAGATAAACTGAGGGACATGGGTTAGTCGGGGACGTGTCATTGTTGGGTTCATGGTTGGACTCGATGAGCTTAAAGGGCTTTTCCAATCCAGGCCATTCTGGGATTGACAGTCAGGATTTGGAGTGAAACTGGAATGCTCAGCACACTTGGCAATAGCCATGAAAGGAGCATTTTAATGCTTTTGGATGTAAAATTAAGTTTCCCAAACACATGGTAAACAAAGGCCTCCCCAAATCCTGAACACCAACTTGAAGACAGTGACAGTCAGTCATGGTGGGACAGGCAGCAGTAATACGTGCACGACTATAGAAAGGCTCCAGAATGCCTGGCTGGGAGCAGAGTCTTTGTCCCTGGAGAAGCACCGATGTTGCTCCCAGACTGAGCAGTTCCTGCATCGCTTTTCTTTCACTCCTCTCTCTCCACCTCAGCATCCTCGTGTCTCTTCTTTCCTAACTGTTTTTACGGCTGTTTTCCTCCTCTTAAGTGATAAACATACCTCTGATACTCTGATGATTTCCTACAGGTATCCCAAATGATTTGGGGAGAGAGAATATACTGAGATGAGGAGAACATAGGGAGGAAATAATCTCCTTATCGTGCCAGATGTCACTGTGAATAAAGACCTTGGGAGAAAAAGTATCATTAACGCAGCTCAGGTGATGCTGTTTCTGCAGGTGTGCCAGCACCAGGGGAACACACTACAGTGAAGGTTGGTTTTCTCTACTGAGGAAAGAACAGGAAGAGTTGATAAGAGAGCTTGTGGAAATTCAAATCAGTCCCTTCCCATTCTGTTTAGAAATGGCTCCGTGTCCTCAGGAGTGGGGCACAGCCTGATACGGTTCAAACGCACATTTCAAATGAGGCATAACTCTGACAGCCTAAGTGGGTAAACAAAAAGGAAGGAACTTGTCCCATCATCATTATTTCACTCCAAAGCATGTTTACTGTCACCACAGTGATGATTCAGCTCCAAGTTTTGCAGCACCAAAGGATGTAAACACACAAACAAAGATAATCTCAATGAGCAACAGTAAGGAAAGTGATTCTTGCATTCATTTTACAGAGAGGACTAATGCAGAAAGCAAGGAGTTCTCCAACAGACACTGGCTTTTATACATTGAGTTACTGCCTCTGCCTTACGGCATTGCTGACATGGATACAGCAGGTACCAAACTGTCTGTCCACTCTCACATGAAGTCCTGCCAGTGCAGGGAACCAAGTCCAGGAGTCAGACCTCCCACAACTGCACTGATAGTCCCATCCCCCCCCTGCTTCCAGGCTGCACCACTCCCAGAGAATCCCAGAATCCCAGAATTGCCTGGATTGGAAAAGTCCTTTCAGCTCATCGAGTCCAACCATGAACCCAACACTGACCAGTCCCCAACTAACCCATGTCCCTCAGCACTATGTCTACATGACTCTTCAATCCCTCCAGGGATGGGGACTCCACCACTGCCCTGGGCAACCCCTTCCAATGCCTCAGAACCCTTGCAGCAAAGAAATTCTTCCTCACATCCAAGCTCCACTGCCCTTGGTGCAACTTGAGGACCCAGAGCCACTTCAAAAAATAAATGTGAAGGGGCCATTTTGAATTTCCTATCTAATCTCTCTCTAATTTCCTATCTAATCTCCTATCTAATCTCCTAATCTCTAAACAAGTTAGAAAACATTCCCTACAGGCCCAGAAATTCTGGAGGGGCAGAGAAATATCCCTCAAAAAGCCAATCAGTCCTTCTGTGATGACACCCAGGGTCAAAGAGCTGCTGCAGCGGATGAACTGGGACCAGCCCTGGGAAGGCCAGGCTGTTGGTTTCCCTCTCCATGTTTCCCCTGCAGCACTCTCAGGTGGACATATGCCCAAGGACAGGGAGGACATGGGTCCCAAGTAGCCACCAGCCACGGGTACAAACAGAGTTTGTCACCTCATCTTCCAGCCACCAGATCTCCTGAGTGTGGTGTTGTCAGAGAACAGTCCCCAGCAGCTCCCTTTCTACGCTGGGTCTAAAATAACAATGTCATTTAGCAAAGCAAACTTTAGCTTATAGCATAATTAATACGAGGCAGCCATGAAGATACCCTTAGGAGGATCACCACAGCATTAAATCCTGCTGTCAGTGTGCTGTGAAATGAGATAAAAATAGCCTGGACCTGGTGTGAGGCAATCCTGCCTGCATCCTACACGTTGGGGCCGGTGAGAGAACAGGATGGCATATTTCTGCTTCCCCAGCTCTGTTTCTACTGCTTTTTTTTTGTGTTTTAAAGGAATGCTGCGAGTGAAAGCTGAGGTGAAATTGAGATTTCAGAGGTTTACAAAGCAGTAACTTCAGAGAAAAGCATGTACTGTGAAGTTGCAATGCTCTGAAACCCTTCACAGCTGCGAAGGAAGGTAGCTCTCTGCTCAATTTAACTCATAAACCCTGAGGAAAGAGATCTTACAAGGGATGCTCTCCTCTCGGTAGGAAAACATAGATTTGATCTGTCAGTATTTGTATCAATCAAATGATGGTTCATGCCTTAATTTCACCAGAAGGGATCACTGAGGAACTCAAAGGGCATCGCCAGGCAAGTCTGAAGTATTTGAGAAAATGAAGGCCCTCTCTTTATTGCAAAAGACGTCTCTAAAGAACAAAACTACTTCCAAAAAAGGATCATTCATCACTTCCTAAAATAGAAACCTTCAGTTCTGCAGCATCTAGAAGACTAACACTTCAGAATCTCTTTTTATACCTTTTGCTAATTCTCTAAAAAGAAGCCAGAGAATAATTCAATTACTTGCTCTAGTTCATCTAATATTCAAATTCTGCTCCTTTCATTTTTTATTTTTTTTTAATTATCTACTCATAGGCAGAGCTGATTTCGTTGAGTAAAATGGTGAGAATATGGAATACTCAAAAAAAAAACCAAACCAACCCCACCACGGATCAGTTCATGGGCTGGAAAGGTCTGGAACACCATTCCAGGCTACTCAGCAAGGGACTTACCCAAGACCCAAAGCGTATCCTTTGCACACTCACCTTTACCTGCACTTCAGAAGAGCACCGTGCCACAGCCACTCACCTTGGTTAGAGACCACATTCTGCTCACTTCAGAGTGCACAACCTCAGCCCAGCGTGTAGTTCTGATAATTCCTGCTTTGGTCCATCTATCTCACAGGATAAACATCAAATTAAACTAATAACCATTCCTATGTTGTTCTGAAAAGTATAAGAAAGCCCCAAGATCCACAAGATATCTGGTTCTAGCAAGGTTTTCATAATCACAGTTCTTCAGAATGTATCTTTGCTGTATTTACACAGAAAGACTCAAATGTTACAAAATCTAGTTTCTGCAGAGTAGCTCCATAGTAAACAGTGAAACAACAAAAATCTCATTTGGTATTAATCTCATTCATCATAGAATTAAAACCACAACACAAGCAAAGGTTTTCTTGTCCCAAACATCTTTGAACTCTGCCCATTTTTCAAACATCTTTGGCTTAAATTCAGTAGACAATAAAAGCAGAGTAAAGCCCACAGACACGCTGCCAAGACATTATTTATGGCATTAGCAGGAAGCTGACACCCTTCCCTAACCTGGAGCACCAAAACCAATGACCAGTGAACTGTGTGCACTGAATAATTCCTGAGTCCTTTCCAGGGGTTTTCACCAGTTCTCCTGAAATCAACCAAACCAATGCAGGACGGTGACAAAGAGGTGTCACCTCTGTTGTTAAGGTGTGAGCCTTACCTGCCCAGCCAGCTCATTTGTCTGAAGGGAATCGCGGTCTCCTGGCTGGTCTGTATTCCTGGTGTCTGCTCTAGGAGCACTGCCTTGTTCAGATGCACACTGTTTGAATGTTGAAAATAAGCTACCACTGAGCTTCACAGGCCCATGGTGCCCAAGCAAGCTGAGGCAAGGCAGGGCAGGCAGTCCTGCTTAGTATTTTCTAAGTGGGTATTGCAGGAGTACCAATAGATTAAGACATCATCCAAAACAGACCAGACTTTGGAAGAAGTGAGATAAGAAACAGAGAATGTGAGAGAACAGGAACAGGAGAGAAGATTGCTGCAGACTTCCAGCCAGAAACCCCAGCTCTGGTGACATCAACAGGGAGGCTGTTACCAGACTAGCCAGGATGACCACAGTTGGACCACTTGCTGCTCAGTGGCCCCAGAATCAGGCTTAAAGCTTTACTCTGCCCTTTGGCTGTCCTGGAGATCTCCAGCACAGAGCTGAGTGCTCATGCATGCTCTCAGGACCTACTCACCTCAGGGAGCCTCCGTTGCACAAAATGGGGACCCTCTAGGAAGTAATTTCTGCGTGACCTCAGGTTGTCTTCACAGAGGCTGATAGGAGAGATGCAGGAGGCCTAACGCACTGTCCAGCAGAGGCTACGAAGATGATGAAGGGGCTGGAGCATCTTTCATATGAGGAAAGACTAAGAGGGCTGGGTCTGTTCAGCCTGGAGAAGAGCAGACTGAGAGGGGACTTATCAATGGTTATCAATATCTAAAGGATGAGTGTTGAGAGGATGCAGCCAGACTCTTTTCAGCGGTGTCCAGCGACAGGACAAAGGGCAACGGGCACAAGCTGGAACACAGGAGGTTCTGCTTAAATGTGAGGAAATATTCTTT
>NW_010314408.1:13119-22728 GCF_000700745.2 Antrostomus carolinensis
GTTGGACTGGTTGATCTCCTGAGGTCCCTTCCAACCCCCACCAGTCTGTGATTCTGTCCTTCTTACACGGCTCAGTCTTGCACAAGGGCCTCTTCCTCCCAGTGACATGGAAAGCAACACAACGCCATTAAACACAAACTTTGCATTGTCATAAATCATTACGCAGTAGCTCACTGTGCAATCCAGCTCTAAACAGGAGGCTGACATGACATTTGCTGTGTGATGATGATGATGATGATGTCCCAAACACCCATGCAAGGTGGGCTCTGTGAGCAGAGGTCTCTGTTAACAACACCTTCTCCACAGTGTCCATTTTCTGTCTACCCATTCCAGCTTTAACATACCACTGTATTACCAAAATCCTTCTTAGCATTTAGGGGATGTGGGACTTGTTGAGAAGGTGTAAAAATACTACTGAAGTATTTAGAAAAAATCCAACTAGTCCTGAACCAACTTCTCAGCAGAGCAAATTAGCCCCAAAAGGCCTGAGTGCTAACACAGGTATCTTGCAATAGCACCTGGGTTCTCTCATGCTCAGCAAGCAGGGATCTGCCTGACACTGAACTGCATCCCTACGCCAACGCCTCCTCCTTCCTACCTGCTCTGAAAATGTATTTCATCTGGGCTCCTCCTGCCTGGGAGCAGGAACAAAAAGGAGGGATATTTTTGTGATGCTGCTGCTTCTTTTGGAAATTTAATAACAGATTTAGGAAAAGATTAAAGAGTGTTTTAAACAACTTCAAACAGACAACAGATGTTGGCTTTAATAAAAATGAGTTACGAAAGAGAAGGGAATAACAAGAATTAATCACAGGATGCTCAGCAAAGAAAGGCCAGAAATCCGACATTGCCTCACAATTAGTTTATAGATTAGCATCCCCTCAGGACATGCACATACTCTTTATTTACTTGTTTTGAATGAAGACAGCATCACACCAGTATCACCACTACCAAAAGCAGAGATCATTAGCTCACAACACAGCCCACAAAGTGACCACTCCAGCTCCTAGGAGCACCTCTTCCCAAGCCAGGCTTGGCACTGTGCAGTGTCTGCAGTGCCTGGGTGACAGTGAAGGAAGAACAAGTTGCTCACACCAGGATAACAGATGAAAGGGAACGTTGGTCCTGGTACTCTGGGCAGCAAGGTGATGGGTCATCCGAAGAGAAAATAAATATTGCCAAATGAATGAATGTGGACTGGTTGGTTCTTTTTCTTCAGCAACAATAATAGACCCTGTTACAGAATCCCCAAACTGCCTGGATTGGAAAAGCCCTTTAAGATCATGGAGTCCAACCATGAACCCAACACTGACAAGTCCCCTATGACTAACCCATGTCCCTCAGCACTATGTCTACACGACTCTTCAATCCCTCCAGGGATGGGGACTCCACCACTGCCCTGGGCAACCCCTGCCAATGCCTCAGAACCCTTTCAGCAAAGAAATTCTTCCTCACATCCCATCTCAACTGCCCTGGGCACAACTGGAGCCCATTTCCTCTTGTCCTGTCTCTGGGTCCTTAGTTGAACACACCCACCCCCACCTCTCTGCACCTCTGACAATCATGGTTAAAGGGAAATTATTTCCCTGAGACATGAGGGTTATAAAGACCTGACCAGTGTCACCCCTCCTGTCCTAGAGAGCTACGTCACTGACCAGCAGCAGCCCCGACTCAGAACTCCTCCACACACCCTGCTGAGCCTCACTGCCCACCAGTGAGCTGGGCACCATCTCCACGAGAAACTCACAAGCAAACCAGTGCACTGCCCTTGCAGACAACACCACCAGCTCCTGCTGACCTGTCAGGCTCTTCCAGCCTACTACAGGAGTTACTGGGGGCATCGAGCTGTACTTGGAACTGGTTGTCTCACGGTCACAATGCTGCTACCAGTGACCACAGCTCTGAAGCAAGACAACCCAACACTGGAATGAAGACATCCAAAGGGACACAAGAGCAAGACGTACCACGTAGCCATAGCAACCCACCGTGGCTATCTATTTTCCTTCTTATGGTATTAGTGGTTTTTTCTTACGCTACTGATTTTCTATCCTACTGTATAAGCCACAGGCTGAAGTGATCTCCAGCCAGCTGAGATGCTAACGGTCTTTGAAATTAATTTTATTAACAGGTTTTCTTCTTGACATCTTAAAAGCACTGCAGCGAGCTTGGATTTTATCTGAAAAGGAGAGAGAAATAAAAGAAAAAAAAGATGCCAGCAGTGGTTAGCCTCACCAGACAGAAAGCTGGTGTAACCATCTATGTATGTTCCTCTCTGTCAGCTCCATTTGGCCAGGATTCCTGGGACCCAGAGAGCTGGGCAGCTGGCTGGCCACCACTGCAGTGGCATTTGTGCTCAGCCCCGCAGCTGCAGGCTGCTCCTCTGCCCTGTCACCAGCTAGTGATCCTCCTGGCCAGAGAGGAATGATGGTGGGGAGATTGCCCCTGGTCCTGGCACAGGAGCTCCTTTGGGCAAGTCGAGGAAGGGCTGTGGGACGCAGCTCCACGTCTCAGAGAAGCCTCGGGGGCAGACAGCTCTTCCTAAGCTTCACCGACCGGACTCGCCAGCTCTCTCCTCCTATTTCACTTCTCCAATACGAACGGCTCATTGTATAAAGGTCAGTCTTGATCTGTGGTCCAGAGAGATTAATTCAGGGCAAAATCGGGACAAGAGAAAAACCATACAACTGACACTAATTTAAATTATAAATGGGCTGGTGAACCTCACCTCTTCCCAAAAGAAGAACTGTCAGAATTGGCTGCCTCCTGCAGAATCTTACCAACGTATTTATCATTTATTTACTGTTCTTTTTAGGATGTGAGGAAGAGGGGACAGTGAGGAAAAGCCAGAAATGTACTTGAAATCTATAATAATGTGTACTCCATCATGCCACATTAAAGTTCTGCCAGGCAAGCACTAAATTGGGATGTTCTACAAGAGTTAACCTTACAAGAGGAAACCAACGTGTCATTTTTTTACACTTGCACCTAAGAAGCAGGAACACTTACCCAGCAAAGAGTCAGCACAGGTAGAACATCAGCCGTGCACCAGCACTGCAGTGAGTCCCTGTCTGACACTGCAGTCCCTCAACCCCAGCTCACTGCAGAGGAACTTACTTCATGTTGTGATCGTAAATATGAAAGTAATTCAGATTTTTATAGATAAAAAAAAAAATAACTAGAAAGGAAACCTTCCTACTTCAGAGTAGACTTGGGCTACTTAGGTTTTGGCAAAGAAATTGTCACCTCTCCACTACAGGAAGGAAAATCTTGCTGGAAAAAAACCTGTGCTGGTTACTGAACAGAACATACAAGTGTGATCCCATGAAACCTGTGAGAACGTGTCCAAATCAAACATCACCGTGTGAGGCCGTGGCTGGTGCATGTCAGAGAGACAAAGCATCCCAAGAACTTTGTCAAGCAAAACCTCAAAGCAAGATACATGAGAAGGACATTTTATCACCCACTGCCTAGAACAGCACCGGGCAACATTTTCTAGAGGAGAAGGTTAGTTAACATCATCTCCTGAGTGAGTTAGGCTTGCTCGTAACTACCTACTAATTATTTACCACTTTAGGGGAGTAGAAGCCTGAAACTACCTCAGATTGTAACATGGGGGTCACATAAGGAAAACAGTTCGTATCTACCACTGAAGAGTCACAACGTTGGTGTCACTGAAAGGACTCATGACTGCTATCTACAGAACTTTAATTCCCTCAGATAGTTTATTACCGATCGTTTTTCTGTGCAGTGCCAATGCCAAGCCATGGATATGACTACTAGGTTGCCCAAGGAAGTTGTGGCTGCTCCTCCCTGGAAGTGTTGAAGGCCAGGTTGGATGAGGCTTTGAGCAACCTGGTCTAGTGGAAGGTGTCCCTGCTGATGGCAGGGGGGTTGGAACTGGATGAGCTTTAAGGTTCCTTCCAATCCAAACCATTCTATGATTCTATGACTCAGGGACCCCCCAAAAAAACCCCAAATGCAAACACATTTACATTTCCTCCACATAGCTGCTTCATGCAAAATAAATCGTCAACAAGCTTATTAATGCATTAATTTTTAAAAGGCTTGTTTGCACTGTTTCCTTGAAGGGATTTTTGAAATGTTCTTTCTCCCTTCCCTTTAAATGGCACTTTGGAATTAGTATGCCATTGTGCAGATCAAGGCCATTTGCACAAATATAAAATATTCAATTAATAAGACTGGAATATTTAATCATGACATTGAAATGCTAAGGACTGCATTAACATTTATTATTCTCTATAAAGGAAGGATCTCCAGCACTCTGCCTGCAACTGTTCTATAATAGCTCTTTGGAGCTCCACGTGGGTTTTTGGTCTCTTTCCTAAACCAATGCTAAAAGGCAGTATTAATACAGATTAAGCTAAATTTCATAACCACTAGAGGAACACTGCAAGAGAGAGTGAAATTACTAGCTCTTGATTTAAAAAACTGGGAGAAACATTTATATTTATTTATTTTTCCCCATTTCCAATGAGCAGAGTTTAAATGGCAGAGAATTATACAGGTGAGTTTTTCCATCACTGGCTTAGACCACGATGAAGAGCTATGAGACACCAAGCACTGCACATCTCACCGCAGGAATGGACCAGAGACCAGTAACTCCAGAGAGAGGCGGCCGTTTGGATGTCACGACATGAGCCCTTCTTCAGGGTTTCAAATATTGACATCCCCTTCACTTGGCCCATCAGTTTGCTGCATTTCATCACGTGCTTCAGGTGAAGAACCAAAGTAGTGACATACACAGATTCTTCATAGATACACAATTGTTTCGTTATCTCACATACCTGATCCAAGTGACCAAATAAATTAGATTATTATCTATTAGGGCAGACACTCGACAAAGATGAATCTGCCCCACTCTCATGGTTTAAGTCCCCAAACAGAAGATGTCAACACAGCAAGCTGGAGCACCTCTCCTATGAATACAGGCTGAGAGAGTTGGGGTTGTTCAGCCTGGAGAAGAGAAGGCTCCAGGGAGACCTTCTAGCAGCCTCCCAGTACCTGAAGAGGCTCCAGGAAGGCTGGGGAAGGACTTTTCATAAGGGCAGTTAATGACAAAACAAGGGGAAATGGGCTTAAGCTGAAAGAGGGGAGGTTTAGATTAGATATTAGGAAGAAGTTCTTCACTGTGAGGGTGGTCAGACACTGGAACAGGTTGCCCAAGGAAGTTGTGGATGCCCCCTCCCTGGAAGTGTTCAAGGCCAGGTTGGATGAGGCTTTGAGCAACCTGGTCTAGTGGAAGGTGTCCCTGCTGCTGGCAGGGGGGTTGGAACTGGATGAGCTTTAAGGTCCCTTCCAACCCAAACCACTCTGGGATTCTGTGATTCTATTTTCATTTGTATACTACAAAGAGTTGTCTGCCAAAAATCAAGCTATGCTACCTAGTGCAGGTAATTCCCCAGCATGGATAATACCAAAGGAGCTTTACCCACCTCCTTCCCCATCCCTGACCCACTCTCCCATGGCATGATGCTTGTCCCACAAAAGCCCCTGCTTCTGCCTTGGAGGCTGGCTGGGTGGTACGAGGTATGGACTGGCCAAGGACCCACTTTCAAAGAACAGAACCATCAAAGGGATTTGTGTTACCTAAGACAGAGGTTACGTGTGGAAATCTCACATCACCCCCAAATCCATCCAAAGGTTTATGTTGTTGGTTCTGCTGGGGCTGTGTGAGGTTCTTGTAAGGATGCTCACTGCCTCAGAGGAAGGTCCCACCTCTTCCTAGGATTGGGCCCAAGCATTGTAGCCAAGTCTATGGTCAAGCCACCTCGTCTGGACTCTGCACTGACATTGTATTTGACACATGCATGAAAACAGCAAAGAACACCAACCCACACATTAGAAAATTACAGGGGTTGTTCTGACTGTGCAAGTGGCTTCAGAGCCCAACTCTCTTCATTTGGGGAAGAAGATTCTCCTGGATAATGGGCCTGGAAATGGGGTTTCTCTCTTTATAGGCAAATATTAATGCATTACTATTTAGGTACCATTAAATGCTTTTCCCAAAGAACCTCAGCTCTGGCAGTTCCTGTACTGGATGTACTACTGGATACAAGGTTGGAAGACTAAAGGAACAAAACAAACCACACACACATTATGCCCATGGGACTGTATTTAAATAAAGCTATGCTGAACCCCTGACGGCAGTTACCCGAGAAGATAACTTCTTGATGCCTTCATCTAACTTGATGCCTTCATCTAACTTGATGCCTTCATCTAACTTGATGCCTTCATCTAACTTTATTAAGCCACCTGTACAGTATTTAGGAGCTCTCTTTTTGACTGATGGCAAAACTGACTCTAGACCCACACTACTGCACCCCATGGTTTCTCCTACATCGTAAAGGAGTAAATTCAAACAGTGGAACAGGCTTCCTAAAGAGGTGGCCGATACCCCAAGCTCTCAGTTTTTAAGAGGTATTTAGACAATGCCCTTAACAACATGTTTTAACTTGGTCAGCCCTGAATTGGTCAGGCAGTTGGACTAGATGATTGTTATACACCCCTTCCAACTGAAATAGTCTCTTCTTTTCTATTGGAAACAAAAGATATTACAGATTACTTTAAATTACCTTTTTTTAGGACAAAAAAACAGATCTTCTAGTAACAGTAGGGCCCAGCTAGTGCACTCAATATGTATCTCCACCAAAGAATCACCAAAATAAAAATTGGCAGCAATATTTCAGCCTTGGTCTTGATAAAAATAACAGCACGTCAAGGAAAGGCTTGAGACAAGTGAAGAATCACGGGCTTCACGCTAATGAAAAGGTCTGTAAATACAGCTCTTGATTTCATATATTTCTTACTAAAGGAGCAAACTTAAGAAAAGCAGACTGAGGAGATTGTTCCCTTCAGTGAGCTGAAAGTCCAAAGACACTAGAACTCCCAACCCAGCGAGCTGAAAACCAAGGAGGGCTATTTATATGAACCAGGCTTTTCAAAGAGGGTATTGGGAACACAGCATCTACAATTGCTGCTTTGGAAATTGGTGGAAAAAATATGGAGTAGCTGACATCTTAGAGGGCATATAGAGAAATATATGGGAATGTCAGAACTGTCAAAAATCAAGTGGGTTTAGACCTTGCAAATGGCAGAAAAACAACAGCAAGCACAGCAGATGAAGCACAGGACTGGCCTGAGATGGGGAAATTTCCCAGCCAGCCCTGGCTGTACTAACATATTGATGCCAGGCTCGATCTTTCAAACCAAAGGCTTTAGCAGGATTTATTAGCTTTGGGAGCAGTGCCGCTCTGCATCTGTCACCAGGCCAGCAAGAGCCCTGCGGGATGAGAGATTTCTGCACCACGCTCACACCACAACCCTCAAAGAGCTTGGCTTATTTCAGTCAGAAAAACAACAACAACAACAACAACAAATAAACAACAACAAAACCAAACAAAAAAAGGCTGCGAGAGGGTATTTTCCTCAGTGTATTCAAGGATACAAGCATCAGGGAAGGAGAAGAGTTGTTAAAACTAAAAGGCAAAAATGCTTGCACAGTAGTAAATGGTATAAAAGTCATAAATCCAGGTTGGAAATCTGAAGATTTATAATCCTGATGACAGTAAAATTCTGAGACAGGCTCTCAGCAGTAGCAGGAGAGGCAAAAACCCCTCTGCCTTGCTTTAAGATGCAGTTTGCTCAGCCCACAGTGACAATTACATTGAGCGTTGTTAAAACAGTTGGCCAGGGTGTGCAAACCAGAGCTACCTTACACGGTGGCAGCATCAGAGAGGTCCCCACCAGGATGTCAGATCAGGATGTGGCTGCCCGTACGCTTACAGGCAGCCCCAGTGCAGCAGAATTGCTCATCGGGCTGAAGCCAAGCCCCTGCTGAAGGCAGATCTCTGCCACCGTGCATAACTCGACTGGGAATTCGGGTTTAGTGTCGGGAGTTTGAGGCCAGAAGGTTGGCTGAGTTTGGGGTCACCAAACAGCTCTCTGCACTTCTACTTCAGTTTTATGGTCTAAATGGAGTTATTGATAGGAAAGGTTTCTCCATTGCTTCCCACTTTCATGCCAAGCAACCCCAAACATTTATAACCAATTTTATTCTAGAAAAGGCATGAAAGAACTAAAATTCACTAGAAAAGCAACAGCAGAAGATCTGAGATCTGGGAAAACCACCTTGCATGGGCAGAGAAGCTTCTAATATTTAATTTAACAGAGTGAAAGGATGAGGTCTCTTCACCACCTGCACAGGCTGAAAGTTCCTGGCATTAGGCTGTTCTTCATTCCAGCTGAGAAAGGAAATGTCTGGAAACTACAGTTTCAGGTAGGAGGTAAAGTCCAGTTTTAACCCTGAGGTGACAGTCATCGGAACAACTTGGTAAGGATTGGGGTTGGTTTCTTAATCAGACCAGATGTCATTCCACATACAGGTGCTGAGCTCTCCTACGAGACAAAGGGTCCGACTGAAACTAACCAGGAAACTAAAATACTGCTCGTTTGTCTTGGGATGTGCAGGGGGGTGGAACCAGCAATGGAGCAGAGTGTGGCCAGGAGACACAGCTTTCAGAATTCGAGACAAGCTTAGCTGTGCACCACACAACACATTCTCCTGAACCCTCCCTCACGCTTGTCTTTCCAAGAATCGCAGATGAGGGTCATATCTAAACGCTAAACATCGTAAGCATTATGAATAACTATGTTTTTAGCAGAAGTACGTGCCAGGCAGAGCTGTGTGCTGGCCAAAGACCCTGCTCCAGATCCAGAGCTGGGAGAAACATGGAAGGCAGCTCCTGCCATCTCGTGGACAGCTGCTCCAGCATCACACACCCAACCTGCCTTGACAAAATGCAGTGCTCTTCCTTCTTCAGTCCCTCCTCTCTGGAAGAGCTCCTCAGTCAGGCCCTTCCACGTGGATGCAGAAGAAAATATTCTCTCACACGAGGAACCCCCCTACATCAGGGGCATCAGGGAGAAATGCAGGATCTGTCCACAGATTTTGTGAGACCTCGCACAGCCCAGTGAGGCTTGAGAGGAAACACTTGGTGTTTAGTGGCTGATCCCTAGAGCTTTGCTATTTTTACACCTAAAGTAGTGGGACTCTTTATGACAAAATCCAAGTTTGAAAGGTTTCATGAAGTTGATAATCTCTAAGAAATAACATATTTTAAAGACCCTTCTTACACCTTACTTATGCAAAATGCTACAAAGGTCAAAGGAACCGTCATTTCTTACACATCACCCAAACGTGTCTTTGTAAAACAATTTATGAAGTAGCTCCTCGTGGAGTTTAAAACAAGGACCTTGATAATGTTTGAATAACAGCATTCATTTTGTTTTAAACTTTTAAAAAATATGCTTAGCCAAATCAGCGTGCTATCAGCTTAATACTGTAGCTGAAGACATGCAGATCATTAATAGGTTCTCAGCACCCCAAACAAAACTGGATTAGAGCTCATACGGGATAGTTTTCTATCATGGCAATGAATAGGCCTTGGAAATTTTAATTAGAATACTTAACAAAAGCAATTTCAGGCTTTTAAGTGTTTTTGTTTCTTCTGTACAAAGGTACAAATTGCCACACTACCAAGTACCCACCTCCGGAGCCTGTTCCTTTGCCACTCAACTTCGAGCTCTCAA
>NW_010314408.1:22757-30492 GCF_000700745.2 Antrostomus carolinensis
TTCACAGGGAAGTCAGCAGGACAAAAGGATCAGAGGTGGGTCTCTCCTCTATCTGGTCACTCTTCCCTCCAAACTTGAGTTTCCCATTCTCCATCAACTGTGACCAACATGAGCCAACGAAACCAAAAGCCTCTGGTCAACACCATGAGGTGAGCGAGGGAAGGGACAGCGACCCAGCTGCAGAGATGCACCACACCAGCACATCTTGTTTCTTTATGAAACCAGACAGAATCCTTTAGACCTGGAGCATGGGGAAGCTGAAAGCACTGCTCACCACCCTGACCACAGCTGCCTCATTGCTTTCCTCCATCCCATCCCACCCACCTACTATCTTCTGCCTTACACACACATGGCTTATACACCTCTAGAGCACTTTCATTCCGTGCCTGGCATAAGCAGGCCTGACCCATGACTGCATGGAATAGCTAATGAATAAAGAGAATTATAGAAATAAAAGAAGTATGCTCTAGCATTCCCGGGGAGGCATTCTCTCCTGACCCTGGTTCTCTGAGAGGACCAAAGAGTATTTACAGTTTTTCACGGCAGCTCTTTAGCTTGGCTGTCATGGAATCGCAGCTCTCCTGAGCACTCCTCTAGAGGTCACAGATGTTCCTCCATCAGTATTCCCGTGATGATTCACCAGAGAAAGCCAGTGAAGTGCTAGACACCCTGCCAGCAACACCAAGAACTACAACAACACAGTAAAAGCAAATTCGAGGCTAAGGCAGAAGCGTGTTTCTCATCCCAGTGCCACCCACCCAGCCTGTGCTCCTGCTTGGCCCTGAGGTTCCTGGAATGGGGTTCCTGTTGCAGCACGCCAAGGCCAGCACCGTGGCTCCAAACACCCCAGCCAAGGCAGGTTTCCTGTTGGGAACACGCAGGGAGGAATTCACTTTGTCCAACTTCCTGGAAAAACATTGCCAGCATTCCATCTAGAAAGTCTTCTGAGAAGGCAATACAAAACCAAACCCACTTCCTTCTCTGGTTTTTGGTTGGTTTTTTTTTTTAATTTTGCTGTTGGTTGGTTGTTTTTTTGTTGGGTTTTTGTTGTTTGGGGTTTTTTTTTAGTTGTTTTGGGTTTTTTTTTTTACATTTCATCAAGTGCCCCTACTGCAGAGTATTCTAAAGAACACCACGCTAGCACGCTGGTTAATGCAGTCCCCTGTCATTCAAGCTTTCAGTCCATTACCTGCCTGAATATCTCTCCAGCCATGAATAATGCTTAAATAAAGTGCAAACCTTTTCACAAGCAAAACAAATTAGTTTCACTAACACATTCACATTCCAACTAAAAAAAAAATCACAAAATAAGCATAAGCAAGATGAATGGAAATGAATTCACTGTTAATAAAATGAGAGCAAAATTTATGCACCGAATAATAAATCCCACACATCCACTATGGGATAGCACTGCCTGCAAAGTCCCCTTACAGCACCTGCCTGGTGACTGACAGCTGTCAAGTCCCAAAGCAAGCTTCAGTGGTTGTAAGGTGACACACGGCTCTCCAGTGACTGCAGCTGCTCTATTTAAATGCTGTTCATACAGCCCCACTTGCCATTTTATATGAGACAGAAGAAAGGCTGAAAGAGACACGTGGTGCCGTGCAGCAGCGACACAACGTGCTGGGAACAAGCAGAACAAGGTTGGTTTCCAGTGTCACCTCTACTCATCAAAAGGTTTTGTTTGCTAAAAGCCTGCCAGGGATCCCAGCCAGGGAGAGGAGGACTGAAGGACCAACCTGAAAAGCACTGGCAGAGGGTACACAGAGTCCAACGGGAAACTTAACGGTGCCACCGGTCCTGGTGCAAAGCCATCACCTTTTGTGGCTCCCGTCTGTCCTAGATCTGACTTTAGAGAGCAACATCCAAGTCTTATTTCAAAGTGAACCTGTCAATTAGAAAGGGGCAATGGGCACAAACTGGGACACCAGAAGTTCCAGACAAACTTAAGGAAAAACTTCTTTCCTGTGAGGGTGCCGGAGCCCTGGGACAGGCTGCCCAGAGAGGGTGTGGAGTCTCCATCTCTGGAGATGTTCAAACCCACCTGGACACTTTCCTGTGCAACCTGGTGTAGGGACCCTGCTTTGGCAGGGGGGTTGGACTGGATGATCTCCTGAGGTCCCTTCCAACCCCCACCAGTCTGTGACTCTGTGACATTTTACAAAGAAAAATGTGAGCCAAAGAAAGTTCTTCTGAAAGTTTCTCTTCACATCAGCTCCTCTACTCACTGTTTTAATTTTAGAGTTGGGTACAATTCAGCAGGGCCATACACACCGTGTTTAACTGAAATCATGAGTAATTCCATTCAGGAGGAACACTGTCACCCAGCCTTGGTTCAGCATTCAGTACAGAAGCTATGACAGTATCAAGGGGAGATCACAGTTCCAGACTCCTTTGCTTAGAAGGTGTTTTCAGGAGTCAGCACAGCATGGAGAGGAACCACTATACATGTACATCTCCCTCACTGTCCATAAAGTCCATTAGAAAAATGAACCATTGTGAAAACACAACAATGAGAAAGAAACAGGAGGAATTAAAGGGTTACTGGAAACTCTGAATTTTAATGATAGGAGATTTTTGAAGATTGATAAAAGAACTAGAAAAGCAGTGAAGAGCTGAAGACCAGGACTGCAAAGGGATGTTATGTCAAGTTTTGTTTTAGGACAAAACCACAGGGAGGACTTGGAGCAAATATTAAGAAATGGTACAGCTGAATTTTGGTGGTGGAGAGAGGAAATACAGAGAGGGACTGGTGGAAAACTTCCAAATAAGAGAACATAAAAGGTTCCTGCACAGAACATGAAGCTTTCCTGCGTGCACAGCTTCACAGAGGCTTACTACACCGAGCACACAAGTGCTCCAGGGTCAGCACAACTGAATTCACACGCACTGGCTGCTCCACAGAACTGCCTCTGCGTGTCCTGAGCCCACTCCCTCGACACAAAGCTTGTAATTTTTCCATTGGATATGAACATGGCTTTGGGAAGCAAATTGCTCACAGTGATATGATGTGCTGGTTTTAAAAAAAATGTGAGCACCTGCTCATAAATCCCGGGTTTTTCCAAACAGACAATATCCAGGTCTCTCAAACATCACAGGTATTGTGCTCCTGGCTGAGGGAAATCTCAGCAGCACACTGCAAATCACAGATCAACAAACCACTGAGGCACAAACTCCTTCTGATTTGTGAAAATCACCAGTTGTTTATTTCGATAAGGCACACACATTACAATCTTTGCAAACAAAATCACCCCTCGGTCACGTATCAGAATGACCAGGAGACCAGAAACAAAACTGGTTGAACAGTTTCATCCTGAATCCCTGGAAGAGGCTTCTGAAAACCTCTCTACAAAAAGCAACTAAGGAATCACAGTTATCAAAGGCAGTAATCAGACTTGTATGAAAAGGCAGGTCCAGATTCAAAACACATAGCTCAACTTGTTTCCACGACGTCAGATGCTTGGAGAGTGACATTTCATTTCATTTATTCATTAATTTCATTTATTAATTATTATTAATTAATATTCATTAATTTCATTATTTTTCTGATATACCTCCCTAAACCACAGCCTCCTTTTCCACTTCCCTCCCTCTGAGCTGCTGACCAAGAACATAATTAATATTACACCATTCAGAGGAGGCAAAAGAAGAAAAGAAAATAATTTATTTTTTTAATAATAAACAATAAAACACAAACCAAACAAAAAAAATCCATGATGGCAGCAACCCGTTGTCACCTACAGAAGAGTGTGGTGGAGTTTTGTCAGTGAGGAGTAGTGCTTTCACGCAGAAGTATTTGCATAGTAAATTAGTAGTTGTTTACTGCTCAAGCTGGCAAACATACACACCCACAAAAGACACTTCAGCTGTTTTTGTTTCCAAACCACCTGCTGCTGTGAGTAGCTGTTCAGTTATCATCTGTTTCTGCACCACTTTCATCTTGATGTAATACCAACAGCACTTTTCAGACAAATCAATATGCATATTTGAAAAGTAGATAATTCCAACCGGTGCAAGATTAAACTTAAAAAAACAATAAAAATAATTCCCTGTGTCGGAGACTGTTTAAGAGATCACAAACTGGTATGGCTGAGTCCCCTCAACAGCATAGAGCTTGCTCACATATAAATTTAATTCTCTCTGTTTTGGAAGGTTCTTCAGAACTTCTCCAAAGACATCATCTTAGTCTGACAGGAATTCTGTCAAGTGAACAGCAATGACATGGTGATGAAGAAATGGTAGAGGAAACGCTCTGTCAGACACCTATAACCTCAGCACACCGAGACTACTCGATGAAGTAGAAGTGCTGTGACTGTGCTTGCACTGAAGGATGGGGAGAGGGGAAAAAAACAACCAAAAACCAGAAAAAAAACCCCCAAGATATGCACCAATTTACCAAAAGGCTCCTCCTGTCCAACAGCAAGAGTTCCACCAGACTTCTTGGGGTGGTCACATTTAGATCAGTATACGGCATTTAGAGCGAGAGCAAGTGAAAAAGCCCTCAGGTGCATTGCAATTAACCTACATAATTCAACTGAAACTTCAAATCTGATCTAATTTAGTCAATTTATAGCAAAGGATTTGTCTAGGAAGTCCAACCCATAGCCAAGCTAACTGACTGTTAGCACATGACACAGAGCACCTCAGCTACCCACCCTGTAAATCCCTCCAGGGATGGGGACTCCACCACTGCCCTGGGCAACCCCTTCCAATGCCTCAGAACCCTTTCAGCAAAGAAATTCTTCCTCACATCCCATCTCAACTGCCCTGGCCACAACTGGAGCCCATTTCCTCTTGTCCTGTCACTTGTTACCTGGTAGAAAAGACACACACCCACCTCACTGCACCTTCCTTTCAGGTGGTTGTAGACAATGGTAAGGTCTCTCCTCAGCCATCTGAAATGCAATGAAGTCCATCAGTGATTTGCAGCAGGAAAAGGTTTAATTAGGTTTAAGGAAGATTATTCTGAATTTCTGCATTTTAAAGCCAGTAATAAACCATCCTGTATATACCTAGATGTATACGTAGATGAAATAGAGCCGGATTTTCTTCTGCCCCCAACCCCCCAAAGGAAGCAGTAGAAGTTTTTTTAGCCATAAAATTAATGAAGATCACAAAAATCTGAATGAAGGATAATTTTCCATACTTTTTTGTCATGCAGTTTAAGACAATTTTATTTTTTTTTTCCCCAGAAATGGGAATAGGCCTTTCATTAAAAAATAGTTAACGTGCAGTAAGGGCAGTGCCAGTAAGTCACACAAGAGTTAGCCAGGCAGATGCGTAGCTGTGACCAACGTAATTACTGAGCTCCCAGAAAAATAGCTCCAGAATGGAAAGGAGCAATAAAAGACTAAGCTTCTTCACAGAGCTTCACAATAACTACAGGAATACAGAATGGAAACCCTGGAGGCAAGAAGACATTTCTGTAATTACCAACAGTAATCTATCTTGGCTAAAGAGGATACAGCAGAAGATGTTTAATTTAAAACAAGCTCCCTGCCTTTGCCCTGTTTTGGGGACACAGAACGTTTGGCATTCTCTCGTGGGTAACACCTGTGACAAAGGACTAACAGCATCTGTTTGTCCTCTTGGTCTTTCATCTGCTGGGCATCTCTGCAAGACAAAAACATTAGACAGCAGAGCGACTGCCAGACTGCAGTCAGGTAAAACCACTCGGAGGACTCCAGATGGTTATTCTCACCCCTCTGTGCTGACTACACGGATATATAGTTTTCAGGTTGCTTCACTGACAGTACCTGTTAGAAAAAAACTCTCCACAAAAAGAGAAAACCTTAAGTATTCCCATGAAAAAAGGTGAAAGAACACACACCCCTGAGCCAAACAGCATGCAGGTGGGTTTTTTGGGGGTTTTTTCATTTTAAACACACAGAACAGATCTGGCTCTGAGGTTACCGGAGTTTACACGCAATCTACAAGACTTTCTGGATGGTATTTTTGCAGCTGCAGCCAAAATAGTTTAAACAAAACCACTCAGGAGAATGACGTTTTAGATTTTTTCAGGCACACTCAGCATTCCTTTCCATTCAGGTGTCAGCGATCGTGGCTGCTGGTGAATCAGCTCTAAGGAGCCCCCAGACAGCAGCTGACAGAAGCTGGTCTACTGGTTGCACTGCTCAGAGCCACGTAAACTTGCATTCAGCAGCACGGATTGCATCACCACAGGGAATTAAACACAGGCAAAGTCTGAAAAATATCTCCTGGAAATCCCTTCACAATGCAATCATGGGCTAGCTACCCTGGGATGAATCCTTCTTCCCAGGGAGACGTTTATTGGCATCAGCAGCCTGCCCACAGAGAACCAGCTGCCAGGATTCTGCCAGTTTTCAGCTCCTTTCTTGGAATTGCTGAGATTGAAGAAAAAAAAAAATGCATTCTAATTTATAAAACATATGAGACTCCTTTTAAGCTCCCAGCACAAAGACCTGGTAGGACTGTTAAATACTCCTCACTTGGAGGTGTGGCCTGGAGCTACAGAACTGGCACTTTTTGCCTCCAGATGTACCTGCTTTCCCACAGATTAAGCTCTCCTGTGCACACAGCTGCTGTTCCAGCCACACACACCACCCGATACCACACTGCCCAGCAAAAATCAAAGTCATCCTTTTTACCTTCACAGCTTTCGGTACTTAACTCCAGATTATTCTTTCTTCTCTACATAATCGACCTGTCCTCTCCCTTAGGGAACACAGAATCAGCAAACAAGGTTAAAAGTTATTCAGGAAATGCTAGTTAGGAAGCTCCACTGGCACCTGGGAGTATGTACAAGGGACTTGCTTTGCCCTGTTAACACATAGTAAGTACAGGCACCCACAGCTATCTTGGCTGTAAAAGGGAAAGACTCTCTAAGAGAATACTTCTAGGTAAAATGATATTGGTTAATAGAAGTATTATGGTTAAGATGAAAAATTAGAAACAATGAAATAATAGAATAATAACAATTCTTATAAACCACGCCGCTTCTCACTTTGTCCCTTGTCTAGTCCTCTCCATGGTTGGTTTAAACCCAATCCAGCTGGATCAACAATAACAGAATTAGAGACATAGAAATTACAGAGGATAAGTGATTAACTCGGAGTAAGCAAATTGTGAAAGATTACATATTTTAAAATAGACATAAGTTAAATGTCAGTATGTAAGTTTTTCTTAGAAGTGCCAAGCTGAGCAGACAGAAAGATGATTCAAGATCAGTGAATCCAGTGACCAGAGTGGGACCAGCAGCTGCAACTTCTGAAGAGGCACTGAGACGAGATAAGAAGAATCAGCTGTGTTTGAAGACAGCTGTGGACCTCTATAGAATTTTAAATTACTGAGAAATTTGGAACTGAGGGTTTATGGGAAAACACCAAGAACTGTGAAAAGAATATCTATTGTATAATGTTAAACTTAGCACATATACAGAACCTGATGTTTGCAATGCCTTGGCCACTCACTGAGCTGATGGACCAGCTCTGAGTTATCAATAAAGCAAACCCACCTAGTTAAATTCCTTTAACATCAGCTACACCCCCAAGTCTCACAAACCTTCTACTACAAAGAAAGATCAGCTTTCTGTGCATTCATTTTTTCCCCCTGAAAGAAAGAAAAAGCACGATGGCTTCTGCAACTAATCACAGCAAAACAAACTTTCTTTGCTGTTGACTCCTTAGGCAAAAGCTGATCTGATGAGTATTTAAAAAACTGTGGTGGCGACATCATTGGAGATACGGGACAAACT
>NW_010314409.1:0-2427 GCF_000700745.2 Antrostomus carolinensis
CTGTCCTGGATACTTAGTATACAACTTTAATACTTTCTAGCTATCTGAAAACACAATTTATAATTTAAGTCTATTTGATATTTTGAGGGAAGAGGTATCTTTGGAGGAAATACTCTGATTAAAAATCCTGAGCAACTCAATATATGTTGTAAATTAAAACAACAGTTCTAGAACAGAGATTCTTATAATTAAGCTTTTTTTTTTTTTTAACTATTTGTGGCTAAATTGTAACCTTTGACATTTGAAATATAAGTGAAGCCTAAAGATGATTTTTTTTTAATTAGGTTATTCAATAAAATATTACCACTGTGTACATATACCCCTATACAAATAATATGGACCTATTTAGAAAAGTAGATTATTTTTTCAAACCAAAACCTACTATACTGTATGATTGTTAGTAGCAGATAAACATTTTTTTTTCTTTTTCAGTTCTCCAAGTTCTTGTAGTCAACTCCGTTCTTTTATTGCCTTGAAATGTGAAACATTAAAGATGCACCAGCATAACGTGTACTCAGTTATCTTTCCCTTGCTGTACTGCCAGGATTCTGATTTGCAAATTATCAGATACATCTTCTTTCTCGTCAAAATGCCTTTTACTTTATTATATACTGCAGAACCATCTGTCACACTGACAGTATTAATATGTGCTGTTTCTATTACATAGTCTCCATTGTTTAAAGTGAGTGATTTTTCTGCTTAAACTAAATTTTTGTAGCAGGACTAGAGTGCTCTGGAGTGTGGAGATGTGTGCTTTTTTGTTCCATTACATTTTTCTTAATGTTGCTCATTGTTTACACCTCACATGACAAACGTTTTAGCTTCACTCTGAACCGATGCCCTACTTTACTTGGAGAACATATATTATAAAAGCTGGAGTTGCGCTACATTTAAATGAACCAGGTAGGCCTACAGCAAGGATCAGTGAAGAATTTGGTTTCCCTCTGCTATAATATTTTGTGACTTAAGTTACCCCCACAGAAATGGTACATATTGCCTCAAGTACTACAGTTTAATCCTGCTTCCATACAAGTCACTGCCTACTTTTCCATTCACTTAGCAGGACATAGTCAAGTCTTGCATTGCAAATGTGACTATAAAAAAAGTTCCTGTTTGACAGTCTCATCTTCAGATATAAATGTATTTATTTATAGCTTATAATAAGACAGTCTTTACAATCAGGATTATTTTACATACAGAAATAAATCAATGGCTTACTGATAGCTTGTCCTTTCAGTTACTGTGGTTCATACCTGATGGGTTTTTTCTTTCCTACAAACAGAACTAAGATTTTTTTTTTTTAATTTAGTATTAAATCTCCTTATTTTACCTTTATGAAATAGATAGCTCATAACTGCTACATCTTTTGGAGATACGTCATTTTTTAATCTTAATTATTTTAAAATGTTTTTCATAACATCTCAGTGATTGATTCTTTCCCTGAGCATGTAATAGAATCACAGAATATTTCATGTTGGAAGGGACCTCTGGAATTCATCTTGTCTGATGCCCTCCAACACGGGGTCACCTAGACCTGGTTGCCAGAACTGTGTCCAGATGGGTTTTGAATATCTCCATGGATGGAGACACCACAGCTTCTCTGGGCAACCTGTGCCAGTGCTCAGTCACCCTCACAGTGAAAGAATGACTCCTCATGTTCAGACAGCACCTCCTGTGCCTATTGCCTCCAGTCCTGTCACTGGGGACCACTGAAAAGAGCCTGGCTCTGTCCTTTATGTCCCCTGCCATAGACATCGATAAGATCCCCCGTGAGCCTTCTCTTCTCCAGGCTGAACATCTCCAGCTCTCTCAGCCTGTCCTCATAGGAGAGATGCTTCAGTCCCTTATTCATCTTTGTGACCCTTTATTGCACTCTCTCCAGTATGTCCATCTCTCTCTTTTACTGGGAAGCCCAGAACAGGACACAGCACTCCCAAGTATGGCCTCACCAGTGCTGAGCAGAGGGTAAGGATCACCTCCCATGACCTAGTGACAGCATTCCTCCAGATGCAGCCCAAGATACCAATACTCTCTTTTGCCACAAGGGCACATTTGTGAGCTCGTGGTTTCAAGATTATGTTTTTTTAAAAACAAAACTACAGTAGGTTTTGGTAAAAATTCTATGTATGAATAAAAGTAGGGTAGGTTTGGGTTGTTTTTTTGGTTGTTTGGGGTTTTTTTGATTTTTTTCCTCAAACAAAACTTTTTAATAAAAATATTAAGGTAAATATCCATGTCATTAGAAAATGAGTTAGATTTGTCATCTATGTATTCTATAAGTTAGAAAGTATTCAAATCTTCACACTGGAATTGCATTTCAATCTCTAGGCTCAGTGGCATTTGCTGTGAGTCATTAGGAAAAACTGCTCTCACATACTGAGAATGCATGATCAAACCACACAATCACAGAATGTTAGGGATTGGAAG
>NW_010314410.1:0-1349 GCF_000700745.2 Antrostomus carolinensis
GTACAGTTGCTCACCACCCACCAATAGTGATTCCAGAGGAGCAATAAAGAGCCCTAAATCTGAAACCACAATCCTGGAGAAGCAAGCCAATTCCCGAGAGAATCCCCAGTTTTCTGCTCAGCCCTGGTTAATATACTGAACATGACGTGATATGATCTGGAATATCTCATTGGCACATCCAAATGCCAGTTTGGGGTTTCACTCATTACTACACTTCCCATCTCCCAGTCCTCTGCAGTTGTAAACTACCCAAACACAATGTCCTTCTACCTTATCAACATTCTTCTCATAACAAATCCCACACTGAAACCAAAACACAACTATTCTAGCTACTAAGAAAATTAAGTCTATCCTAGAAAATCCAGGATACTCTTCTACTTGCCAAAATTATCCACAGGAAGCCATTGAATCTGTGCAAGAACATAGGAAAAAGGCTTTAAGTCCAATGGATGGCCTCCTGCTATGGTATTTATTTTATTGACAGAATTACAAGGTGCAGTGTAAGTCCCTGTAGATAACTGTTATTTCTGCAATTTATTCTCTTTTTACTAATTCACAGGAATCACATCAAGCCAACTTCTCCAAATCATACCTTAATGGATACCGTGGACACTTGTGCTCAGAAGGTTTCATGGGCTGGTAATGCTGAGAGGTGTTGCAACAGGTCTACTGAAGTAAGAAAGCCCAAAGGGAGAAAGAGGATGAAAACCACAAATCCTTCTGAGTTCTGCAAATACAAGATCAAATAGAAAATATAGAAACCAACCATAACAGCAGCTTTAAGAGAGCCATGTGCCCATCCCAGGTGGTGCAGGGCAATATGGAGAAGACTATTAGGCAAACTTCAGAAGATTTGGAAAAGTATCCCAAGACATTTATCTGAAGCTTGTTTCAGATGCAGTTGGGTTACAACTGAAATCTCATAAAATATTTTCATGGAATCTTTTCCTAGATAAAATGATTAGATAAAGTAGACAGCCATGATTTTTATTTTGTACTCATACAAAAGGTACTTAATGAGGAAATTAATCAAACCTCATTTTACTCAATTCACATTTTTGGTAAAAATAAGGACTCCAACCAGTTTTTATTTTAGCTGAATTCCAGCTCTCATATTGGAGAGTTGTAACCAAACATTTCATTTCAATATTACTTTACAGAAAATTCATATAAATAGGTTAAATTCCATTAACATTTATTTATCTTTCATTAGTTTAAATGAGATTTTAATGTTTGCAAGTAATTTTTCTGTCGCAGATTCATGTAAACAGATATGTCAGAAATACAAAATATATATATATCTATATGATGAAACATCAAATAATAGAATGGTTTGGGTTGGAAGGGAC
>NW_010314411.1:0-3384 GCF_000700745.2 Antrostomus carolinensis
CAGCTTCTCACAGAAGCCACCCTTATGCCCCTCCGCTACCAAAACCTGGCCGTGCAAACCCATTACAAATTCATATTTACTTCTTAAGCCTTTTTTTTTTCCCCCCACACCAGGTGTTTGTAAATCTCAAAAGACAGGAGGCCACTGCAATGACAGCTAAATGAAAAAAAAAAAAAAAACCTAATTAATATTCAGGCTAGCAACAAAGACAACATAGATCCATCCAAAACCACCACTTCTAAAAATTTTGTCCTACAATCCTTAGCCAAAGAGATAGTGGATAATTTAATTAGAGACCAGTATCAACACCACAGTTGTAGACACCAAATCCACTGCTTTAATCACCATTTATGCACTTTAACCAATGGAAAACGGTATAAATAAGGAATATAACAAGCAGCTGAACCACCCTCCACCCTCCCAGCATCCATGCTCCTATAGCATCCTGCCTCCTTTTGCTTATTCTGCATCTGGCCCCCTTAAACTTCTTTATCCAGCAGCAAAAGCTCAACCAGAAGATGCTGAGCAGCCTCCTTCCAGCCTCATCTATTACTTGATTAGGAAGTAGCTGGCACTGAACGGAGCTGGATACTTGTCAAAGACCAAGTATGCCGAATGCACGCAATACAGTAAATTACAGGCATATTTACTTTAATTTAATCCTTATGCAGCTCCTTAAATCAGGAGGTGGGAAGCATAACCTTTTTTGTATTCGAAGTATTCATATTGGTTCCTAATCATCATTCTAATAAAAATAATAACAGTGAGCTTGTGGAAGGTATTTCTTGCAGTTTTTATACGCTCAGCCACTTTTATGGGCGCCATTCTCCTTCTTTTCATTTAAGCTCAGGCCATGTAAGAGCTAAAAAGTTTATTGTATTTTCATAGGTAGCACAGGCAAATATTTCATGACACTTCTGCAAATAAACTCTTTTTTTATTCATGCTATGCAATATAAAAGACAAGACAATCAGCTGGCTACTGAACCTAGAATAGTTATTGGGCTTTCTCTGTGAAATGATGCAAGGATAGAAAAATTGAGTTAGATGGCAAAATCAAGAGCCAGACCATCTCCTCTAATTAACGTCACACTAGCTTTCTGGTTTCCTGGCAACTTTGGAGTTTCAGCCTTGTCAGATGGAAAGTATTTGCTTGATAAAATTTTCAGAAATTCTCATCATTCTAATTTGCCAGTAAAACAGATTTTTACAGGGAGGAGAAAAGGAAATTAAATTAGATCCTGTTTTCTTCTTTAATGAAATTTATGGGGGGAGAAAGCTCTGATAAAATATTATGCCAACTCTATCATTTATCTAAAACCTATTCCTCATTCCACATGAAAGACCCAGTGGTTTCACCCGGGTATATACAGCCCCCTTGGACATACTGTAACAAGACCTTAATCTGCACGAGTGAATCTGACTCCTTGGTTTTGCCAAAAATCTGTACACTTATTTGTGAACATAACAACAAGCATTTAATGTCTCAGCCATCAGCACAATAATGAGAAATGCCCTTTCCACTTGGCTGTTAGAAAGCTTGTAAACTTTTGAGCCACAACACTAGTATAACCCCACACAGATGGTCCAAATTTAGAGTAGCACAATCAAAAAAGATGACAAGAGGCCAACCTCGTAATATGGCCAGAGACTTTGTTGTCGTATAGAAGGAATTAATTCATTCCAGTTCAAACTACTATACTGTATTTCTCAGTACAGCATCTGAGCATGTCTGCACCATAAAATGGAAATAACTCCTCTGTAGTCACAGAAAGGGAGTTGGATCCCCGGAGAAAACCCTTCACAATCCCCCTGTTCTGTTCCTGTGCCATATGGCCCAACTCACATCGCAGTTTAATACATGTGAGACTACGCGATCCCTTTGGTCTCTGAATCAATCTCTGCATCCAAAAGTTTCCATCTTGCAATAGGAAGAAAACAAATCTGTTTGAAAAACCTTTTGGAAAGAGCATGACAGCTCCCAATTTCTGTTTCTCCCCTTTAATTTGTCCAGGCTCACTCCAGTGAAAGCCCAGCACGCCTTGGCCAAATCCTATGAAAAGGTGCTCCTGGAATCGTGTCAAATCTCACCTTGTGGTAATCCAGGCTGTTAAAAATATGGTGCTCCTATGATGACTTTGCTAAGTACCTCTTCTACCAGTATCTAAGCACTAAGAGACCTTGAATGTTAGCTTGATACTGTTACATGGAGCCTTGGTTGGAATCAGAGAAGTCCTTTATTTTTCACAATTGCATTATTAAATGATCAGAATATCCTACAGGTGCTTTTGAAGCTTTACATACATTAGTCCAGCATATACTGTCAATGGTAAAAATATTAACTATCCTTCCACCAGACACAGAATGATGGGTTATTCTCATTTCAGTTATCCCAAGGGTCAAATCTTTACTTTGTTTTGTTCTGTTTCCCAGCTACAAAGAGCAAAACATGTCCTTTCAGTCTGGCTGACTTTCATCAGTGATTAAGGGGAGAAAGCAGAAAACCTATCAAATCTAAGGGACATGCAGCAGAAGCCAAAATGTTCATTCCTTAGTGCCATGCTCAGACTAGAAAAGCACTCGGTGCCATGGCAGAGCACCAGCTTTCATACCAAACTGTCCAGGGAAACTGCTGCAAGCTGAACAACGCCAGGAACTCAGGGAGGGCAGACGGAGATGGAGGATCACTTGCTCCTGGCAAGGCAGCATCTCCTGCTCTTACAGGCACTGTGTGGTGCAGAAAGCCACTATCTTCCCAAAGGTGAGATAGACTGAGTGAGACTGCAGCAGAAGGCAGCTTGCTCTAAAGAGGCCAGAGGAGGAGGGAGCTGCTGCCACAGCAGAACAGATGCAAAAAGAGACTTCTGTCTTCTTGCGATTTCTGTCTTCCAGCTCCCGCTGAGTTCATGTGCCAATGCTCCAGATTTTTATTTTGCAGCTTTGAGCATTGCCCAACTATGAGCGATCTTTCTGGGGGGAAATAAAGTGCAGAAACTATTATTTAACATGGAGAATATACAAAGAGGAATCAAACAGAAATCACTTTCCAGCTGGCCTTGTTCCCCCCTTCATATGATAGTTTTCATATTCTTCTGGTTTTCTGCTTATTCGAACTGCTGGAATATGGATGCTGGCCACTTGAACAGAGCAAGCAAACTCAGCATCCATCTCTGGCCTGCAGAAAAGGCATCTCTGATAAGCACAAAGTTGCTTTGAAAAATCTATCAAACCTAAAGAGATTCAAATAATCATTTCTCCTGCTATTTTTCTTTTTCCACTAGTTTCTTTGCTTTCATTTCTTTATTTATTGTAGAAAACTGGGTCCTGCATAGTTAGGAAAATGGCATCTTTTCCTTTTAATTTATCTCACACAGCACAGACATTC
>NW_010314411.1:3428-31391 GCF_000700745.2 Antrostomus carolinensis
TAAACTTAAGTGTGATGAAGCAACTGCCACTTCAATTACTGTAAAAATCGTAAATCATTTTCAAACTCAAGCAATGTCCTTCTATCAACAAGCTATCTGTTTAAGCAATTGTTTAAAAATCAAAGTGTGATCTTGTAAACATTTTGGGGCCCAGTTACACTGTACAGCTTACTCATAACTTTTGCTTTTTCCTCATTGCTTATTCCTTATTGGCTCAGATTCAGAACAGCATAAAGACAAACTGAAGGAGTAATTACAATTACAAATGATTATAATGGCCTCTGCCTTCCCACTTGTGCCCTCTACCCCTTAGTTAGTCATAATTATGACAGTAAACATTTATCCCAAGAAAACTGGGAGCATGGAACCATACCTGTGCCCACGCCAAGCCACTGGTGCTGTCCAGATGCAGAGAGCACCATCTTCAAACAAGCTCTCTACAACCCACCATCAAGTTACCACAAACTCTACAAGCTGATGTGCTGTGTGCTGATATGGACCAAAGGCTAAATGCTCCTGTTAAGCTTTATTTGCTGCACTGCCCTGTATGACACGTCTCTAACTCGGGAAGCAAAGGCACAGGCATTTTTTCTCCCCCTGGAAGTTTAAAATATGCTCTCTAGGTGACAGGAAGTCTTGCTTGCCCAAGTTAAAGATAAAGAAATACTGTAGCATGATACAGCATGACCTCCTCTTAACAGTCCTCATTCCCCAGTGAAGTGTATCACCCACTCACTCTCTCTCTCAAACCCTGAAAAATGCTCAGTGGCATGGAAAAGCAAGAGCAAGAACGGAACAAAACCTTATGACCGCCTAGTCCAGGACAGATGAGAGTTACTGCACAGAAAGTGATAACCACTGGCAACGGTAAGTATCTAGCCTGAAGCAGAACTTCTGTGGGATCACAGACTACTGAAGCACAGATTATTAGACAAGGGGAGCCAATGCTCTCTCTGTAAACTTTTCCTAAAGATCTGCTGCAGCTTATCAGGTGAAATAAATTGCATCAACTCTGCTTCCGGTGAGTTCCTCTCACTGCATTGTAGAACTTCAAAACTCGGTTCAAATTTGGGATTCCTCTGTGCTTTGCACTGCAGAAATGCACAGTAAGAAACTGCCTTTTCCCCTAAGTTTTATCTGAATAGACAAAAACGATGAAAAATAAAATAAAAGGTAGATTATCAAGGTCAAGGAAGAGACTGATTACAGGACTTGTTAAAAAATCATGTCTGGCTCTAGTAAAGCCCAAGTGAAAAATCAAGCCTGATGGTCATAACACAGTATTGCTTTTCCCCATCACAAAACTCCCACATCTCTAAATATACCCACATTTTCAGTGTGACCCCACACTACCTCAGAGCTCAAATTCCTGGCTCTCAGAGAGGTGGCAGACTTAAAATCGCAATGGCACCATCTCCTCTGTTCTTTGTTTCCAAAGTTATCCCAAATTATTTTCAGAGCATCTGTTATATATTTACAAACTTGTGGTGGTTTAACCACAGGTAGGACCATGCGGTCCTGCACTCACTCCCCTCACCCGGTGAAATGGGAAGAGAATCACAGCAAAGGGGCACGGATTAGGATGAAGGACGGGGACGGCTCACTCACCAGTTATGGTCACAGGCAAAACAGACTCAAACTTGGGGAAGAAAAATCAATTAAATTTGTTGCCATTCATCTGAGTAGCACAGTGAGACATAACAACCACATCTGACAACACCTTCCCCCCACCCCTCCCTTCTTCCCGGGCTCAAATCACTTTGCTCCCGATGTCTCTACCTTCTCCCCCAGCAGCACAGGGGACAGGGAATGGGGGTTCAGTCAGTTCCCCTCTGCCGCTTTTCCCATCATTGAAGTCCAGGAACAAGACGTTCCAAAGCGAGGTTCTCATGGAGTCACAGACCTCTTTGGACTCAGCTCCTGCAGTCCAACACACCTCCTCCCCTCCCCCAGCTCTGGGGGTCCACCCCCACTCTGGCATTGATTAACTCTCTGGGTCCCAATTCCAGTCACACCTGCCCTCAAGCTCAGCTTTTCTGCTCCAGCATGGAGTCCTTCACGGCCTACACCTGGGTATCTGCTCCACTGTTGAACCTCCATGGGCTGCAGGGACCTCCTTTGCCTTCTCCTACTCCATGCAGTTGAAATGGGTGTCTGAGGTTCTCTGTCCTCCCCCTCCTCCTCCCTCCTCCTGGCCATGCAGCTCTCTCTTTGTCCGATGGTCCTCTTTTGTTCAAGTCAATAGCCTCTCCTCCAGGTTCTCTCCACCTTCTTCTTTTTCATGACAGTCCTTCCCCTCACAAATATGGATTAGCAGAGGTGTTTCTCTATTGCTAATGGGCTCAGCCGGGGCTGGGGGGGGGAGCACGCCTTGGAGTCAGGGGAGCTTTTGCTCTCACAAGGTGGCCCCTTCACCCACTACCAAAAATGCCACACACACACACACACACACACACACACACATACACACACACACACACACACACATACACACACAAACCCAACACAAAACTTCACCTTTGTTTCTTCCTACAGCAAGAAGACCATGAGCTCCAAAAACTTACTGACCAAATTAAAACACAGTCCAGTCAGTAAAATTCAGAGACTTCTTTAATATTCACTGAAATTACCTAATGCCAAGTATTTTAGGATGTCTTTTGAAGACCCAAGACCTCTCTCTTCTGGCATGCTAAGCCTTCCTTCAGCAATCTCCTAAAGAGCACTGGCTTTGTACAGCCCTCTTCTGGTGAAGTCTTTGGATCCTACCAGTGGTAATTCTCATATTCCAGCCCTTAGTGCTCCTTCACAACACAGGTTCCCCAGGACTTAACTGCTGATAAAGCTTCACTGATCTCTGCAGAAATACATGGGAAAGACAGTTCCATACCTTCAGCGTTTCAGTTTCCTTATGCTTAGTGGCAAGCCCTGCCCATTTTCAGTCTTCTACCCACACAGATGCCATTAGTAGTCTATGAAACCTACTGAGCTTGCAATGCAGAGCATGCAACAGTGAGGCATTTTGCTACGTCTGAACTGCACCAGAAACAGTCATCTAATGTTGTGTGTAATTTCCACGGCATCCCTGTGTGCACAGCAGACACACTTTGCTCACTGGTGTCCTCTGTACCACTGGTTACTCTTCAAAAGATTTTCCTCAACAGCTTCATCACACTGTGTGTAGCAACAGCTTGGTATGAGCACCAGCAATGTTTCCTCTTTCTTCCATTTAGCAAGCTATGTTCTTCTGGGTTTTGGTCTGAAAAATCAGTTTAATTCTTGTAGACATAAAGCTCATTAACATTCTGCTATTTTTCTTCTGTTGTCTGAATGTCTCTAAGAAATTCTGCAGCTCTGAGGGTTTAACCAAATACTTGGTTTTGCTGTGTCTCACAGTGGCTGGCCTTGGTCATAACTTAATTTCATGTTGCTCTCAGAAGTTGTTTGGGATTCCCCAGAAGGAAGGGAATAGTGTAATTGTCAGTGTTACCAAATCACATTTGTCACTTCTTCCTGTAAACACCCAGAAGGAATTTACTCCACTAATAAATTTCAGGTATCTGCCTAGGAAGACTCAGGAACACTTAAAAGCTACACAATAGTAATAATAATAAAAGTGAGAACCCTGCCTCTGAACTCCTATGTTTAATGCATTAACATCTGCTGAATATTATTACCCACTTACCACAGCACCTATACGCCCTACTCCAAGATCAAAATCAAACCTATGCTGTGACATATAAGGTACCGTTCCAGAAGCACAGGTTTCACATTGGCTAAATGACAGAGAAAAGTAAGCATACAAGCAAGGCAACAGAGGTCATTATTTGTAAACATTTCAGTTTTCTGGGGAGAAAATAAATGAAAGGTTAACCTACAAAGTACTTCAAGTGAGACATAAATAAGTATACATACACACACACATAGAGCTTCTGATCCTGCCCTGATTTTAATAGAACTTTTAATAGAACTTATTTTTACCAGCTGTGTATTTTGCTCATTCAGAATTTACCTATAAATGTCTACAATCCAGAAATGCATTAGGAAGCTCATGCAGGTTGAAGAATTAAGGATGCAGAGAGAGAAAGAAAATGCCAGCAGTGTCAGGAGAATAAAAAGAAGAAATAAAGAAAAAACAAATTACAGCAGACCAAGAGACTGCCCAGCAGTAAAAGTGGAGTAGAGGAGAGGTGGGAGGAGGTGTGGGAGGCCATATGCTGTGTGCCCGTATGCCGGTGTGGAAGAACATCCAGGCAATGGCACGCAAAACCCAATGACACTACGCAGACCTTGAAGCAGATGCACTAATTCAAAGCAGAGTTTGCCATGTGAAGTTAAAGCCACAGAAATATAGAAATTTGCATTTTTTCCAAAAGATTCGTGACTATGTACATTATTTTGATCAGCAAGAAAAATAACTGAACTCATGAAGTTTATCAATAAAGTGGACAAAGTTACCCAGAAGACATATTTTGGAAAAAGAAATGCAGCAGGACACAGTCTCTTTCAAAATTTCCTGCTAGGCACTTCTGGATACAGATTTCTCCACATGTGATTCCCCCAACATTGCAGGGAAGGTTAAGGGATGGAGGGGGAGGGAGTGTCATGCAAAGCATGAAAAGGAAAGACTTTGCGGATAATTACTACAGAGCTGCTCTTACCCAGATCAGTTCACTTACCTGCTTTACCACAAGGTCACACAAAGAGCTGTGGTGGCAAAGCTAAGTGAAATGCACTGAAAAGTAACAGGAGCCTGGAGACGGAGAAAGGTGGAAGAAGAATTTAGGTGGTATTTCAAAAAAGAACAAGGCAACAGAAGCATACGAGTAGATAAGGTGGAGATTCTCAAACACTGACATAACTTCTGAGATTGTTTCACTTGCTTCTCAAAGAACGAATGGAAACTGGGGTGCATGCCAGATGACTAGAAAAGGACAAACATTGAACTTAGTTTTATAAAAAGAGGAGAAGGGTAGGGAAGGGTAGGAGGAGTCTGGAAAGCACCAACTAGTCAGTGTAGCTTCAATTCCCAGAAAAATTCTAGAAGCTATCACTAAATAAAGAGTATGCAAGCAATGAGTAAAGTCCAATTTGAAATTCTCAAAAGCAAATACCATCAAAATTTTCTAATTCCCTCATAGAGCAGAGTAACGGGCCTTGGGGATAACAGCGAGGCCACAGATACCCTCTCTTTCAAGTGGGTTTGCAAGGGAACACGTCCTTAGTCTGGTATTATTTAACATCTGCATGAAGTGGCTATGCTTATAAAATCCAAGAACGCCACCAAGCTGAAACATACGGACTGAAGTACAGGATGAGAATTCAAAGTGATCTTCACAAATCTGAAAAATTATCAAAAATGGATGGGTGCCATTCAGCAAGAATGATGGCAGTCAACGAGCATCAATACTGAAGCGTGCAGAATCAGAACAGACAAGAGCAAAGTACACTCAGCAAAAGAAGAGCTGGGAGTGTTATTGAATCATGAGACAGCAATGTCTGCCTTTTTTGTAGCAGCACAGCACTGTAAGGTAATGGGTAAAGAGGCTGCAAGACGGATGCAGACTGTGAGTCTCAGACAGGTAACTTCTACTCCAGCCTGACAACCTCATTTGGAAGTGTGTTCATGCCAGAGCATCACAGGACTAATGTGGATTAATTGGAGAGAGTCTGGAAGAATGCAATAAAAATGACCAGAGGTCTAGAAAAGCAGCACCAAGTGAGCAACAAGGAAAGGATGATGAAGCTGAGGTTATTAAATCTAAAGAATGCAAGACATCGGAGAAGCATAATAAAGGCTTTCAGATATATTAAAGCTTGATGAAAAGAGACAGGGAATAAACTTTTCTCCATAACCCTAGTGGATAGGGAAAGTAGTAAACTGAAGCAAGGCAGCTTTAAATCAGACATGAAAGAAAACAGTCTAACCCAGCTGTCCAAGTTCTTCTTATCATGAACAGTTGTCCAGTTCAGTGCTCCACAAACAACTTCGCTGACACCAGCTGAGAGTTTGTATGGGCTTGGAAATACTCTGTGGCTCCTTAAGACAGCACTGCTACCCAGAGAAACAGGTGGCCAACTACACATTAAGGAATCTGTTCCACAATACACTAACTCAGCACTGAAGCTACTTCCCAAAGTTCCCGTTTTCCTGCTGCTCTGGCCACTTGTTCTCAGTCCCTTGTCTGTGTCCAATGCCCTTTCAGTTGTGTCAATGGAAAGGCTGCAGAGCTGCGCCATGCACCAGTCCAGTGAAATGAGCCAACTTCAAAACAACCCTGGTTTTGGAGGGTTTGTTTTAAGAGGGCTATAACCTGTGAGAATGCAAAATCAGCATATTGCAAAGCATCTAAACCCACAATAGACCGGTGAACTTGGGTCACTCACATTAATGGGGTATGCATGCCACTTTTACACTCCGAAGCTGCTTACATCCAAAACCTCGACAAGAAGCTCTCATCATGCAAAACTGAGCTGGGGATTATACATCCACCACAAACTTCCATGTTTCCTTATGGCTTTGTACCATGATACTTACAGGACTGTTTCATGTCCTGTACGTCTCTACTGAGACCAGACAACTGGCACTTCAGTAATGAAAGCGGAATCCCACGATGACATATTCTGAAATTAAAACATTACCATTACTTTCTCCTAGACACTCCCAAGTGAATGGTGGCACTTCCAATATGCTGCAGTAAATTTCCAAGCAGGTATCCTCTACGTTATGACCATAAGCAATGCTAATGCAATGCCCATTAAACAAATGCATTTTCTACAGATCATAAATCATAGAATCATAGAATCATAGAATGGTTTGGCTTGGAAGGGACCTTAAAGATCATCTAGTTCCAACCCCCCTCCCATCAGCAGGGACACCTTCCACTAGATCAGGTTGCTCAAAGCCTCATCCAGCCTGGCCTTGAACACTTCCAGGGAGGGGGCATCCACAACTTCCTTGGGCAACCTGTTCCAGTGCCTCACCACCCGCACAGTGAAAAACTTCTTCCTAATATCTAATCTAAACCTACCCTCTTTCAGTTTAAATCCATAAATGAAAATCCCTTACAAAAATTGAAAGGAAATCAAGACAAATACTGAGGTTTATTAGGGATATAATTATAAGCAGAAGATAAGTTAACACTATCTAAATATTTAACCTTTCAGAGCTTATTGCTGGAATACAATGGTCCATGTTGTACTACATGCATGTAGATCCCAGGCCTTCCAGAGCTCTGATTACAGTGATTACAAAGCAGGCAGGTTAAATTTGTTGTCTAAGTAGCTTAGCAATTGACCCTGAAAGTAACTAAACATGAAGGCACAGTTAATTTTACAGACACACAGATTATCTTGCTAATACAGCTCTAACAACTGGAAGAGGAACAAAAAGCATTGCCCCAAATTACAATTACAGTCACGTGCAAGATTCAGGAATTAAAATGGGATCCTAGTCTATCAAGTTTTAAGCTCACTTTGCTAGACCACAGATATCCCTCATTACATCCTGAAGACCTCATATGGCAATTATTTTAGCCCAAAGAAAAATTCTGCAGCACTCCACTGATTTGTAATTCTCCTGCTCTGGAGGAATAGTCATATTCCTTCACAAACAGTTTAAATACTAATTATTTCTTTGCTGAACCCTGCAGTGAAACTCATATCTAGAAGGGGTCATGTAAAAGCACTTCTAATATTTCTGCTGCTCAAAGAGCAATACTCTTCATCCGCTTCAGTGATTTTCTACCCAACAGGTACAACGTTGAAGTAATGAGCATTATAAAACTTAATACAGTGCCATATATATTTTATGGCTCCGTAGATCCAGATCACAGAACATCCAGATTGTTTTTACAGAACTAATGCCAGACACATTTCAAATTGTTATGTATGCAATGATTCTAAGAAATTTATAACTCTTACCAAATTAAAATTGAAAAAAACATAGTTGAGAAAAAGAATTTTTAAAATCTCAAACATTCTTTACAGAAGGTAAAATTTGCCAATTATCTTTTTAAGTAGATGTTATTATGAAAGAAAATAATATCTATCAAAATAAAAAGTGGCTTGGTAAGAAGCATATTTCACTAATACAAGTATCAGGCATTAATTACAAATATATGTAAATGAAAAATCATTCATAATGCTCTACTGTTTTTACAGGACAGCATTTAAAAAGCAGTATCGTGTAGGATGTAAAGCCACATGAAAGCTCTGGATAAGGGACTGTAAAATGAGATTCCCTTACATCAGACTAACATCAGAAAAATAATTTTCCTGTGTAGCTTGCCTCTTTTCCCTTCTGTTTACCTATGGTAACATGATCACACAAATTTCCAAAGAATCCAAACACTTCATGATCTTTGATGTGGCCCTTATAACCAAAGAGGCGGAACAAGACTTCCAGATGTGACATTTAGATGATATAGAAAGATTCAAATACCTGCTCAAGGTTGAACAGAAAGCCTCTGGCAGCCACGTAAACCAGAAATTGTTATCCTGAAGCCCTATCCCCAAAATATGCAAAAACAACCAGACCCACCTCACTTGCCATTTCTGCAGGAACCACATCCTGGTGCAATGATTGACAGTCCTCTGTAGAGAAATCACAACTCACCTGGAGTCTGTCTTTGAACTGATACAGAAACTACAGAAATGGTGACTTACACTATTGGTAATCTGAGCAAAAATGTCCTCCTCCAGGAATTTGCTCTGGCAAAAGACTGGCTTTGGATCAGTTCCAGACCAAATGGTTTGAAAAAAAGTACCCAATGTCCAAATATCTTGATTAGAAAGCTGTCCAAAGTTTGTTCAACACTGTTCAGTTCCATCAAACACTATGTTTTTTCTTTATTCAATTCCTCTTCCTTAGCAGCAAGTTACAGTCTGGTGTAATCACAGCGCATTAGCTCAATATTGGCCAAGTACAGCAAGAAGAGTCCGCATGAGCACAGTTCTCTGACAGTAGTGCCATAGTTAAAGCTGACCTGAGTGGACAGGCTTCCCCTGGCTCCTGGGGAGGAGTCGTCCAGGGACTGCCCATCCTGGCCTCACTTAGAAATATTTTACAAAAGAATGTACTATATTTTATTTATCTGTTTTCAAAGAACAGAAGCTCAAACTTCTTTATTAAATCTACAAACTATACAGACATGTGACAGTTTCACTGGGCTTGCCCTTGGCCAGCAGCCAACACAGCCATTCACCCACTTCCCCACCACCCCCAGGGGATAGGGAAGAGGACTGGTGGCAAGGATAAGGAGATTTGTAGGTTGAGATAAGAGCAGTTTAATAATAGAAATAAAAGAAAACTTAAATAATAGTAATATTAAAGTAGTAGTGATAATGTTAACAGTAATAAAATATACAAATGAGTGATACACAGTGCAACTGCTCACCACCCACTGACCGAGCCCAGCCCAATCCTGAAAGAGCAACAATCCTGAACCGAAACTGCAATCCCAGAAGAGCAAGAGCCCGAGTGAAAGCCAGAGAGGCCAAAAGAGGAAGAGACCCTCACTAATATATTGGACATGACATGATATGATATGGAATATCCCATTGGCATACCCAAACGCCAATTTAGCTAATTAATTTAAATATTCCTCACCCCTTTAGATCTTGTGCTTGTAGACTGACAAAACATGAAGTCCTTCACTTCCAGCAACAAAAATGCAAACACTGGTGTGTTATCAGTGTTTCTTTCATAACAAATCCCAGGCTGCAAAGCAAAACACAGCACTATTCTAACTACTGTAAAAGAAACCTAGCTCTGTCCCAGCTAAAACCCAGAAATAAACCCAGCTCTGTCCCAGCTAAAAACCAGGACAAGGCAGAATAAGTGCCTGAAACCACCCACATATATAGTTTCACATACAGTGCATACAGAAAAATGAATTTCTGTGCAAACACAACGTTGAGAAGTTACAGACTTGGAAAGCACAAATTTTATCATAATTTCTTCTAAATCTAGTGGAAAGTAGTTTCATACAAAATCGCTCATCTGAAGTCCAGCTTAGAAGGGGCACACACAGCTCTTCAGGAAAAGTGGGCAGGATAATGCCCACTAGTGCTGTTACATGTTGCTTTTGTGACCCAGGTTTGACAGAACAAGCCTGCATGTCACCACCACCCTGAAGTCTGACTAGGCTGTCTAAGACCAAATTTCATCATTAAATCCACAAACACTTCAGCTGCAGAGCAAATCTATGATTTAATTATTCTTCACTTGGACAAACAGATTTCCCATTGAGTCTATTTCTACAGAAGTAGAAATCTACTCATTCCACAGAAAAAAGTGCAGCCTTCAGTTCTCGCCAGAATATTCCCTTCATATTTAAGAAACCTGATCAACATTCTCAAAGGCTCCGATTTCAGTGCAAGTTACATGTCTTAATTTAATTTAAAATGTCTTTTGGAAACTACTGAGCGTCCTCTCCTATTTCTTCCAGTATGTGTCAGGCACACACAGGGGACTGCCCAGGTATACATTGCAATACCAAATACACTTCTGGTTCAGTTTCGTTGTGTTAACAAAGCACGGCCATCCCAGCTGAGTTTGCCTTGTAGATAAGGTGTAGGCAGCGCTGCTTAGTATGCTTCACAACTGCCTCTAACAAGGTTTGAATGAAGAACAGAACAAATACAAACAAAATTATCTTACTTCCTATTGCACTTAAGTTTTGACAGGCTGGAAACTTTTCAAATTCTCTTACTATTTGGTGGATAAAATAGGAAAATCCAGTCTGCTACAAAAGGAGAATGGTCCAATTAAACACATCAGCTACTGAAGAATTGTCATCTCTGGAGCTGCTTTGAAGCATGATGAGTCAACAAATTTGCCTGCTAAGGAAGCATCATGTATATAATGACTAAAGCTTGTGACATTGGCAAAGACCCTTCAAGAATGAGAAGTGATACAAACTGCTGCAAGCTTTGCTTTCTAAACTTCTGATTGTTCCTAAATATGACGCAAATAAAATCAGTCTAAACCTATTCATTTTTCCAACATCCATTAAGGTCTCTTAAAAAGTCTATCCTTAGGGACAATTTGTCACATCACAAAATGATGACATTTGCGCCACGACATGCTGGCATTATACTACCCCATCAACAAGTAAATGTCGGAATTTGTGACACAAACACTGCCCTGTGACAACCTTTTGTTAGCCTCGGTGATACCATATACAAATATTTGACCCTGTGATGCAAATAGAATCAATGACACCTTTGGGACCAAAGCAGAGCAAGTCTCTCCCCTTGTGTAAGCCAAAGTCAGCTTATTTGCTCCTCATTCTATGGCATCAGAAAAGCCACAAGAGCTACATGCTCTGACCCAGCGACACAAAAACCCTCCTTCATATCCGAACAAGAACAGTCTGACGCACAAGGAGTTAGGTCATTGCAATAGTCAAGCTAAATGAAGCAGTAACAGAACTCCACAGTCAACATATTTAAATGGTAATAGGGAAGGGTGAATCCAAATTAGCCTTCTAATTATTTTCTCTTTAATTGACTATTTAAGCCATTACCCACGATATACATTATAATGCCCTGAAGATTTTTATTATAGAACAGACCTGCTTTGCTGCACTGGTGTTCCTTCACCAAAAAACTGAGGGAGAAGAGTAAAAGCACCATCTTTTTTTCCCCATGTAGATGTAATAATGATGCTTACTAAAACTGTGTGTCATTCCTCATAATTATTAGCATGCATGTTGTTTAGAAACTACAAAAAGCAGCTGGGTATACTAAAAACTTACAAATAAAATTGGTCCTGCTTTGTTATCAGGGTGAATCTCATGCTGTTAGCAATGACAGATCCCTCCTAATGCTTTTTGGGGCTTAAAGACCTCTTAATAATATGGTGACTGGTATGGTTGCACCACTCACCCAAGGATCTGACCCAAAACACACTGAAGCCTGCTGTTGCCTTTTACAGGCTTTGGGTTCAGTAATACTGTATGTGGTACCACTGCTCTCATAGCTAAATGTCAGCAGAGTGCATCAGTGAATTCAGAAGAATGACACTCTGATACAGGGAGCCTTCTACAACAGGAAAGTGATGAGGACTCAGGTCTCGTTTCTCTCTGTTCAATTGATTGCCTGTGCAAGGAGATTGATGAAGAAATCAATTCACCCATGCCAGCTGGTTTCCCTCTATCTGCAGTGATGGTAAGATGATCGGGATATTAGTTTCCTTCAGCTGATGTGCTTTTCATATGTAACATGCTGATCCTAGTGATGCTGAACAAACCAACAGAGCAGCTAGAAAGATTAAATTAACCTAGAAAGTAGGGTAGAGGGCTAAGAGAGAGTGAGAAGACAGAGAAACGCAAAAAAACAACAAACATCTGCTCAAGCTAACAAATTTCCTTTTTACAGATAAACACGGTAATACAGAAATGTTTAGGGAAAAAATTGAAGAGGAAAAACAGTAAGAAAGAACAGTGTGGAATTCAACACTTAAAATATAATCCTTGTGTTATTACCTGTTTCTGTTTGCTTTTCCCCATTTTGTAGGCTCCTGCACCTTTTCTTTCCATTACTGTGAACACTCCACTAACCATGAGACAAATCAAAGCTAAGAATCTTTCCATAATGGGTGAAATTTAAGTTAATGAAATGGTGCTGCTCTGCTTTAGCTGAGAAATCCAATCACGGCTCAGGTTCCCATGGAGCCTACAGACAGACAACTATAATTGAATGTTTTTATTGATATCCTTCAACCTAGTATTAAAAATGAAAAGAAAGCACTAGAAATCTTTATTTTAAAATCATTAAACATTTGTAAATAAGAACAAGGAATAAGATTTTCAAAATTTGCCTTCAGCATTTAAAATCTAAGAAACCTGATCATGCCTGTTTAATAATTGGCCTTAAAGTAACTTAAGAGAAAAGTATTGATTTCCATTTTAACAGAATCAACAATTTTTACTGAAAAAAACCCTAGCTTCATTATGCCATGCAAACCTGGAACAGACAAGCAGCATTTCTTGTATGTATCAAAACAAGTTTATTATACAGCACACCACAAGATCAGTTGTTCTCAAGTCAAATGCTGAGACATCAAAGGCATTTTTGAATACTTCTAAAAGGTGAGACATTTGAATACTCTCAGGTAAACTTTCATAAATTAAGAATGAGACTCATTTGTTGATAAGAACATATACTGTATCGGGTATGTACCAAGAGAATAATGGCTTGAATTTAAAATTAATCCTGGCTCAGATGAGGTTGTCCATTTAATGAACATTTATTCAATTGTAAACAACCAAGGAAAACATTCAGGATACTTAGTACTTTTTCCATATGATAGTACGTTCATCCAACACTCCTAAAAAGATACTTCAATAAATTCCATGAAAACAAAGAGACATCTAAAAGCTACTTTTACCATGCATCTTTCTTGCTAGAAACAACATTCACTCAAGAGAAATAGTACCCTTTAAACTTCCCAAATTGGTGAGAAACTTACAGTAGAGAAGAAGTACTTTGTAAATTCTGTGTTGATAAGTCTACTTGTTATTTTATATAAGTTGTTGGAATTTAAATGCTATTTAAATCAATACAGTAATAAATGGTGTTTAAATTCTAAAATGTAGTTACAGAGCCACAAAATTTAAATCGCTTGGAGAACATACCCCAAAATTTGAACTCATTTAGGTGTGGGGAAAGGATGATGTAATCAATAGAAATTCAGTACTAGCAATTTTGGCTAACTGCTGCATTTAAGTACCTAAGCTCATCTTCCCTCTCATTTTCATATTTATAAACAAGGTATGTTTCTTGCACATCAAAAGCTTTTACAGTTACCCCTGAGCCACAAACTGCTGTTGGCCAGAAAAGCTGTCTGGTGAAGGATCACAAAATATTCACCTGCGTCTGATGCTCTTCCCTAGACATCCACAGGTCTAGCCTAGTACAGACATTCTTGCGCTCTTCTTAGAAGTCATCCCCATAAGACAGTATCAATTTCATGTTAGATAAAAGCACTCTAAGTCTGTTCATCTTTCAGTCCATGAACTGTAGTGACTGCACAGCAAGTGCAGTTGCATCAGAGAAACACACTATGTCAGAAACCAAGACCTTAGCACTTTCCTGCTTTTGACTCCCATGTTTTCAGGGCTCAGCTAAAGCCACAGAGCTTGCACATATGAGCTGCAGAGCTTCCCTCCTACGACAGCTTCACACTCATTTGCTGTCTTTGCTTCCCTCAGCTTGCATTTGTTTTCAAAAGAAGCTTCATTCATTTAAATTCCTGCAACAACTAACAGCTTGTAAATATTTCGTTTCATTTAAAGGAAAAAGAATTCATTGCTTACAGGTTGCAAAAAGTAATAATGAGGCATACTTAGCAAAGTCACATATCGGAATGACGTCACATGTGCTCATATCTGAACTTAATCCAGACAATAAAATTCACAGTAATAGACATTTCAGAAGTTGGGTTTTGCTCACAGTACCTCATTTTTTTTGCATTAAATCTAACACTGAATAGATTATGATTATATTTCAATTAAACCTAGATGAGCAGCAGAGTCATTCCAGTGATGGGTAGTATACAAATTCTGATTAGATGGCACGTGTAGATTACAGAATTGGATGACTGGAAATGGGATTGAATCTTTCATTTCTAATTACGATCATTTAAACTCACCCAGCAGCTTAACACAGAAGCAGTGTATTGCACTTCATGTCCCCAAACCAAAATTAACCCTAGCTGAGTTTAAGAGATCACTTCACAGCTTTAGGCTGGGGGCATGAGGTGAAATACAGTGCTCCTGGGCCAGTTTCCATTTAGATGATGTATTTTGGGGACAATGGGTTTTTTAGACATCTGCTATTGCTGTCCTCTAGAGCTACAGACACTGCCATGAATGCAAGATTTCCTTAAGCAATGCGGTGCTGTCTGTCCAAGCCTGCAGACAACATGTGACTAAGTGTGAACATCTATATTCACTGGAATGGCAGCTCCCAAACTGATGACATGTCTGTGTCATTACTAACCATGACTTTGAAGATCTTTTTTTCCAGATGGAACCGGGAAGATGATGCTATTTAAGCCCTCAGGGGTGAGAAAGGTGATTTAATACAGAGAATGAAATGAAGACAGAATAACAAAGGAGACACATAGAGACAGAGAAAAGAAAGGAGGGAGGAGGAATGAGAGACATACAAAAAAGCAGGCAGAAAAGTAACAGAAACAAAGGACAGACACAGAACTTGCCTAAAGGGGAGCAGAGTTTCTCACTGAGTGATAGTGATTGTGACAATCAGGTTTAGCTAATAAATACAAGTCTGTTTAGTTGCTACAACAAATAAAAAGCTTGCATATTTTGTGCAAACCATCCACATACAACAGACTGTGGATCAAAGACTATGAACTCTTTATATTATTTCCTGGCACACAGTCTATGGCTAAATGTGAATTTCAGTGCTCTCATCTCAACGGGCTTGACTTCTGAGCTACCGACCCCTGCGAAACCTCACGCTGGACTGAGTTCTGCTCCCTCGGGGAGCCTCCATATACTTCACAAAATAGAGCAATGCAATAACCAGACTTGCTGGCAGTTTCTGCTAACAAGATAAAGATTATATCCTTCTCTAGCTTTACATTCCCATCTTCAGGAACAGTCTCTTCGCAGTCACAAATATTAGAGCCAAGATGTAATCCCTCACAATAATATGGACATTGATTCAGACAGGAAGTGGAGGGTCTGCTTTTCATGCAGCTCTAGTGTTCATAAAACATCTCTTGCCTCAGTAGCACACACAAAAGCAGCTCAAAAATTCCTGCATGCTTGCAGGCTGATCAAGCTGAACCAAGTCCACCCGCTGACGAAGAAGCTTGCCTTTCATTCAATTCTTAAGTTGAGCCAGTTCATGCCAGCTTAAGAAGTGGCTTTTCTGCAGTTAGCTAAACTAAAGAAAAAAATATTTTATATTGATAATTTCCCAGCTAACAGCCTAGCTCTCACAATGATTACATATGGTAGCCTGATATCAACCATCTCCCTCCTCTTCCCCAAGGGTTTTTTAAATAAATAAATGGAACATAGGGCACAAGGTGCTTACACAATGAATTTAAAAAACGCTGTCTCTTAGAGTTCTCCAAGAGCAATGACATTATTAAAAGGAATACCAAGGTTCAAAGCCTTCTAAATGTAGCCCACTTTATAAAAAAACATCTGTTTTAAAGCAGTTGGAAGAGGAGGAAGGAAGGAAAAGGAGATCTTGTTAGCAGCCCTCGGTGCTCCGCACAGTAGCTCTTGCGAGATGCTGCATGAAGATGAACATATGTATTTCATTATGAACTGAAAATCTGATCGCTGAGCTACATCCTACCATTTTCAAGCAAAGGTGCCTGATTCAGCCTCTGTGCAGGGGAATGCACTCCTTCTGCATCTTCCTTTGCAGAAGCTGCTGGGAGCCAACAGCTTAATCACTGAATCACAAAGCGGGTTTCACGGAGCTACAAAGATGTTGTTCGTCTGATGCGCAACATTCTTTCTTGCTTCTCTTCTTTACAGTGGTTTTAGATAAGGTTTAATAATAATATCTGTAACCCAAAAGAAATGTAAAAGATTGGTATTAGGCTGCTTGCTCCAAAAAATACAGGCACTTTTGCTCCATCCACACATCCTCCCTCCTGCATGTGCTCAGCAGCACCTCAGTGAATGTTACATACAAGAAGGGAAAAAATAACTCTGGATTCTTTCCTATTTGTTTTTCCTATGAGGCTGGGAAACCTCAAAAAGAACAGGATTAGGTCTCAGCTGACTCATCCAGGGGGAAAGAAAAGCTCAGGACCACCAATAGTAACAGCTTCTCCATTCTCTATCCCTAGCACCAGCACAGCCAAGGGCAACCAGAGTCCGCTGTCAGTCCTCTGTAGTCTGCCACTGGCACTCAAGACTCAGCTGCCACTCCAAAGCCACCATACTCCCAACAGAGATGTTTTGCACAGTTTCTGTTCAGTTTGTGCTTCTCACTTAGGGCAAAGAACATGTTTCAAGACTGCTCCCAAGGCAGCTGAGACCTTTTGACATGCTTGTCATTATGTGGTTGGGTAACAAGCTGGGAAACACAGGAAACCACTGATTAAAAGCCAAACAAATTAGCAAAATAAGAAATGGCCCTCTAAATCAAAAGCTGCAATTCTGATGAAGTCCTAGTCCCTGTGTGGGGGCATCCGAGTCTGGGAGAGGAAAGCTTTTTAATTCATATGCCTGCTTGCTTCTGTGCTCTAACTGTATGAAATACTGCAATCCCCAAGACGCCAAAGTCCTGTACATACCAATTAAACTTGTGCAGTTTACAAGACTAAAATGAGAGAGGCCAGAAGGAATGATGTTCACATAGTGTATCCACAAACCAATATGCAGCAGCCAAATCGAATGTGAACCCTTACTAGTCTCTGCAGGGCCCATAAAGTGCTCAGAAAGATCACAGCAGGATCACACTGAAAAACAGCTAGGAACTTAGAGACAGAAGTATGTTAATACCAACCTGTCGTGGAGTAGGATACTGGGGTTTATTTAATTAAGACTCATCGAGATTTGAGGCTGTAAGTACAAACAAACACACAGCAAACCCAAATCATTTAAGCTTTACTTCCCGCTGAGGAGATCACTGCAGGTTAAGGTGAGTTGGGCAAAAGGGCGTTAGTGTTTCTGTGCCATCCAACTGCATGTGGTTATTCGTCTCCAGCGTCACCCGCCCTGGGCACCTCCAGGCATCTCCTGCTACAAATCTCCACAGAGTTCACTTCATGAGCTCTGTAAAAGGCTTCCACGTTGGAGCACCGTGTATGGGCACTACATCCCAATGGGTCCCCACTGCCTTGTGGTGGTGATTGATTGGCAAAGATCTCTATGCACTCAGAAAGTAATCCACCTGTCGCTGGCATGTGCTGCTTTGGTTTGTTTTACTTTTGTTTTTATGCCTCATCCATGAAGCCCCTCAAAAACCATGCATAAAAAAGAGTTGCCCATACAAAAGGGGTTCACAAGTTCCCTCTGGGTTATACTCATCCCCACCTATGTTAACGCTGGTGCCTACTTATGCTGAACATCCAACATAAGTATTTAGGAGCACAGAAGAACTTTGAAAGAATATTCTGCTTTCCATAAATAGCAAGATTTAACAAGTATTACTGTAGATTTAGATGCCTTAGACTCACAGGTGGTTCCAGTCCTCTGGAAAGAGCAAGTTAAAAGTTATTTTCTGCTAGTAAATGCAGGAAAAATATCTTATTGAACTTAGACCCGTGAAGATTTTATGACAACCTATCATTCCCTGACACAATTGTTGTTTTGAAGGATGAAAAAACTGTTTCTTCAGAATCAGTCACATTTAACACTGTGAAGCACTGCCCAAAGCTCGAAGAGTGACCCCAATGTATTTCTTCCCTCCTCTAGTTCCATCCCCTTGGGCACCTGTCTTGCAGTGACAAGAGCTGGTGGAGGCAAGCATGGGAATGCACTGACCATAAACAGGCTGTTCTTCAGTACCTGAGAAAACCAACTTTTCCCTACTGTAGCTCAGTTAGGGAGGCCAGGCTACACACTGCTGGAATTCACAGGTGGGACAGCTCAATCCTCAGTCATCATTATTATTTATTGGTATTACAGAAGCACCTAAATGCCACCAACTCAGAGCAGAGCCCCAGCACAGCACATATTGCTCATACACGTGCAGGGGGAAGGCTGCTCTTTCACTGTGGAACTTTCAGTCTCGGGAGCAGAGAAGAGACAGTAACGGTGATAGAAAACGTGTTTTCACAGAGTGTAGCTTGCCATCTGCTAAAACAGAACACGCTGGCCAGTGAACATGGGCCTATGGCTCAGTAGGAATAAGGACACATCACAGTAGCTGGTGCTTGCAAATAGGCTTCTAAGACATTTCACATAGTTTTACTGTACCTCCAATGAGCTTCTAAAGACCATGAAAGAAACAAATTTCATAAGGTGAATGGGGGGAAAAAAACATTAAATAAATCTACTTCATCTACTAGAACAAACTTTTAACAATGTTACTGCACAGAAACCAGAGAAACTAGGTTTTTTGCTAATAACCTAAATATTTAAATGTTTTTATGACTTATCTTAAAAAAAAAAAATCCCAAACCTATTTACTGTTCTGTGGTTTTCTTTTTAGAAAACACAGATAATCAAGAGGACACCAGAGACATTAGAGGGAAGACAGAAATTAACAATAATCTCTCTGTGTATGTACATTTCTAAAAACATGCCAGTCAAATACACGTAGGTAGGTAGGCACTATTATATGTAGGTACTGTCCTATTGAGACGGTGCAATTAAAGAGCTAGCAAAAGTTAGTTGTAAAAGAAAATTTTACAGGCCAAAATAAATGTTATTCAGAGAAATAATTAATAATCTACAAGAGTAGGAAAGGTACAAACTCTGAGAAAGAAACAGTTATTTCAGTATACTGATAAATGAGGGCAGAAAAAAATCTTGTTAAATACAGGTTAAGTTTCACTGAAATGTTTTTAGTCACATAATCTGCAGTTTGTTCAATGATCTTGAAGTGCCAGAGTCTAGGCATTTAAATTAAACTAGACTCCACATTAAAAGGAGCCCTGATGAAAACAAACATCAGAACAAGCAGAGAAGTTTGCATGACCTGTGAGAGCCTTTTCTTCTCTCATTCCTACACTGCACTGTGAAATAGTCAAAAGAACAAAGAAACTATAGTTGTCATTTTCTATGGTCCTGCCTCTTTTAGGTGTGATGGTGATAAGCATTACTTTAACAACAAAGTGCACAGCTCACTTAGAGCAACAGCAATCCTAAGAGATAGGGAAGTACTGTTGCTCTCACACTGCAGGTAGGAAATGGAGGCACAAAATCACCTATGTAACGCGAGTGCTATTTCAGAGGATACTGGTGAGGTAACTGGCAGAGTTCCTCAGTACTCCTATTCCACTTCAATTTAATCAACAGCCATTCACTTGGAACCTCACACTCTACCTCTGGCCAAGCCTCAGATTCCCCCGTGGTATCACTGTGAACACCACAGCACTGCTTCAGAGCTCGCAGACGTGGTGAAGGGGTTGTGCAGAGCATCACCAGCTCTGCCAAGGGTGGCACGCACGCTCTCAGTCCTGCAAGACAGCAGCGCCTCAGCACCTCCCCTCCCCACAGCAGCCTCACCCAGGCTGATAAAATCCAGTAAGATCCATAAACATGGCACTTCTCCACTCATCTTGCCAAAGCCACGGACTCCAGCAGACGTGCTAGCACACACCTACAACACTGAGCATTTCACAGAGGCAACTCTTTGCAACACGGCTTCTGAGAGGAGGTGACAGGGCCCTTCTCACCCTTGCACAACAGCACTGGGGTTAGGGCACTCACCCAGCAGAAGGGTCTAATTCCCTGTCCTGGTTTTGCTAGAATAGAGCTAATTTTCTTCTCAGTAGTTAGAAGCGCTGTGTTTTGGTTTCAGTGCAAGACTTGTTATGAGAAGAATGCTGATGAAAGTATGAATGTCATTAGTTGCTGCTGGAGCTCAAGGCCACCGTGTTTGGCTGGTTCACAGCTGCATTAGGACTGGGAGGGAGGAGCACAGTAAATAGCAAAACCCAAACCTGGCATTTGGATGTGCCAATGAAATATTCCATATCATACCACATCATGTCAGTATATTAACCAGGGCTGACTGGAAGACGGGGATATTCTCTCAGGGATCGCTCGGGCTCTCGCTCTTCTGGGGTTTTCATTTTGGGAGTGTCTCTGCTCTGGGATCACTGGCTGGCGCAGGGTGGGGCACGCGCCGCCGGGGGGGAGCAAATCACTCATTTGTATATTCTCTTCTCACTGTTGTTATCATTATAATTTTATTTTAATTAGTAAATAGTTTTTATCTCAACCCGTGAGTCTCTTTGCCCTTTTCCTTCCAATTCTCTCCTACTCCCTGGGCAGGGAGGGAGGGGAGTGTGCAGGGTCAGAGATCAGGCTGTGCTTGGCTGCAAACCACCACATTCCCCCTTCTGCAGGAAGAGTTGAAATACACATCTCCTACCAGAACAGAGACTCGCAACCCTTACTGCTGAAACTGTTCCACTTTTTCTTGGCACGCTGCAGATCTACTGGTTTGGACAAAAGACAGGGTCAGAAAAACATACTTACATACATACACACAGAGTGGGCACATTTCTAAACCCCTGATTAACTCTCAACTCATAGGGGAAATTTTAGGCCTTGCCCCAGTGACTGCTTATGTATGAATATTCCAAGTCATTAGGAAAAAAAATACTTAAGCAGCTGCTGGAACAGCCTTTGGACTGAAATTTAGACCTTTGTGTCATCTCTGTCAATGTACATCTGTTAAGCATAGAATTCCTCTTGTCAGGGATGTACGTAGGTGAAACTGTACTTAGAAAATCTTTAGAGCTGCACCTGTGTTTCTGCAATGAGGTTGTGCAATACCCACCACAACAGAGTCCATAACTGAAACTCCAACAGCCATGCTACAGTCAGTAAGGAAGGAAGTAACTGCAGCAGCAATAAGCTCCAGATATTTGGGTTAGGGATCATTTTAAATAAATTTTGTGTTTCATCAAAGTTTGTCATCTGCGCCCCTCTACAATAAGCGGAGAGAGATACATGCTTTCAGAAGTCAACTCATCCAAGCTTTCTCAAGTATAGATGTTAACACTGTCAGAGAAGAGATCAATCCAGGGACCATCTCCACCTCCTTCCAACTAGAGAAGTCCAAACTTAGACCTGAAGGCTGAAGTTAGGCATGACAAAGGATCCCATCCATTATTTCTTTCAAAAGTGTTTTTCTCATTGGTAATTTGTTGGAGTTTATTACCAGGGCAGGGCGTTTGGGATGGGAACGTTTGGTAAAGAATGTGAGACTATGGGAATAAAAAAGCCAAAGGAATGTTGCAGGTCATCAAGTTTCATCCTGAGCTACAGCAAGCAGTCATATAATGTAGTCTACTTTCAACCTGCACTTCCAGCTTTTGCTTAAATGAATTTGTGCTTTCGGGAACTAGAAAGATCCCACTTGCGTCGTACTGCAGATTCTCTTCCCTTAGGTTAACATCCTTTGGTCTTAATTGACAGAAACCTGACATATTTTATTTGGACCTCCAAAGGTCTTGACATAAAAACTTCCGTAATGTAGGCAGTTTCATGTTTTAAATTCATAAATCGGTACACACCTCACAGAACTTACCATTTTAGCAGAAAAATTACTGGTTTGTTTGGTTTTTTCTGAAAAGCGCATTATTTTCCCCTTCTGTTCTTTCAAAAGGACCTACTAGTCTACTGAATTTTAATAAAATCAAAGGGGATGTCCTCATTTCTTTCTCCAAAGAGCTGTACCAGTAGCTTCCCAACACTGTCAAGCTTGGGAATAATGTAGTATGTTCCCACTGCGATATGTGAACCTGCTATCAACAGCCTGAAGACATACAGGGACCAGTTAGAACAAGTCCAGAGAAGGGCCAGCAGGATGATCCGAGGGCTGGAGCACCTCTCCTATGAAGACAGGCTGAAAGAGTTAGGGCTGTTCAGCCTGGAAAAGAGAAGGCTCCGGGGAGCTCTTATAGCAGCCTTCCAGTACCTGAAGGGGGCCTACAAGAAAGCTGGGGAGGGACTTTTCATAAGGGCAGTTAATGACAGAACAAGGGAAAATGGGTTTAAGCTGAAAGAGGGGAGGTTTAGATTAGATATTAGGAAGAAGTTCTTCACTGTGAGGGTGGTCAGACACTGGAACAGGTTGCCCAGGGAAGTTGTGGATGCCCCCTCCCTGGAAGTGTTCAAGACCAGGCTGGATGAGGCTTTGAGCAACTTGGTCTAGTGGAAGGTGTCCCTGCTGATGGCAGGGGGGTTGGAACTGGATGATCTTTAAGGTCCCTTCCAATCCTAACCATTTTATGATTCTATGATATCTAATGATTGTTATTGATCCAGAATCAGTTTATCATGCACATGTACTACATCAGCAGTTCCAGAGATAGGATTTCACTCCGGTCTTTAGTGCTCATTGCTAAATTTCCCTCCTAGATTTAAACTCTCTGAGCACATCCCAATGTCAGCACAGCAGTACCTACTCACACTGAGGTTGCTAGTAGCTTGCTCCTAAGCAAACCAGGTAACGCCAGTTAAACCAGCAAACCGGGTAAAACCAAGTATGACTGCAGGTGTGGAGGTTGCACATGGAGGAGGACCTTCAATAATGTTTGAAACACGCGCTAACTAATTAAAGTATGTATCAATTTTAAGTGTCTACTTAGGGGATGGGAAAGGTGCTCTCTCTTTTCTTTAGCAGCTAGAATTTGCTGAAATGTGGAGAAAGCTCAGCAGGCAGCAACATGACTAACAGGCTACAGGGCTGAAGAGAGGGAAAACAGACTGGTAGAGGCAAATAAATGAAGTAAGCCATGAACTTTATATCATGGAAAAATAAAAAAAAAAAGGAAAAAAAATGTTAAACTCCTGAGTTAGGCAGATTAAAATCAGTCTGCTTTCCATGTGGGATTCTGCTGTTCCATTCAAATATGATTATTGGGTTTGGTTTCTGTTTGGTCTTTATCGCACTACCATCTCAAGGAATTTAAAAAAAACCCAACTCCCTGTGGGAAATCTGCCTTTCACTTTGCAACATATCTGCCATTTATCAACGGTCTGAGCCGTCAGGATTTTTGACCTCATGCTCCCTTTAGTTTCATAAAAAGTAGTCTGGCTACTCTGGAGAAACAGCACCAAAACCTTCCCACAAATGGACTTTTGCCCATTGATGGTTTGGGTAGATAATTACATTTGCCATTACAGATACTGCTACAGTAATGTTGAAGTCAATGTTTTTCATAGATCCCCTCAGCAAAATTCAGAGCCAACTGAACAAAACAGAAAACCAATTAAATAAGATATCTGCCAGAAGAATACATTTAGTGATCACTGGGCTCTATAAATCATATATGGTGAAACTGTATCACAAAAAGTAATATTTTTTAAATTAAACAAAGTATCTGTATATCAAATACAGAAAAGTCTGGGTCAGCTAAAATTGTTGTGTGTAGCAATTTCTGCAGATGTGCGATAAACCTTCCTTTCTGATAAGGAAATATGCTACTAAATATTAAGTCTGGAAAAAATTGTGTGTATATTTATGTTTATTTTCCAAAACAAAGAGCTACATGTTTATGAGGGATCATGACATCAACTTACTGGACAAATAAGTGCCTGGATGGACTTAATGTTTTGACAGCAAATGAAAAAAGGAAATACTAGCACCATGAAACTGCAGACTTGGAACTAGTTGGCTGAAGTCCTGTTCACGACACTTTAGCAGTCTGCACACAGCACGAAGAGCAGCCCATGAATCAAAATCAATTGTGAATACGAGTCTCATTCTCCCCGTATTTCTGTTTTGGCTTTGATTTTTTTATTTTTTTTTAAATCAGCTAGTACTAATGCACAATGGGAATTCTACAGGAGGGTCAAAAAGAATATAGTTTTGCAAAGAAAGTTGTTTACCCAGCACAAAAAAAAGTTCCTGGGATGACTATAAGGTCTCTTCTAAGGAAAAGGACGGGTTTTAAAAGCTGTCATCGATTGACTATTTTTCCCTAAATCAGAAAGAGTGGTGTATTTTAGTAAATCTGGGAACACAGAAATTCAGCTTAGCACAGTAAGAGGCTATTCTGCACGCATGGTACCTGTACATATTCCAGTGCACAACTCCGTATTATTTATCAGTTACACAAATGTCAGTCACTAGCCCTTCCCAGAGCCAAGGGTGCGCTGCACCACCCACCTGTCATGTCTTCAGTTTATGATATTTTAAGACTGGAAAGGAAATTAGTTCCACTTGCATGAGCCTTTGTTTGAAAGTAACAGTGCACAACAGATTTCTGTGGGCATAAGGGACAGAGAGCAGAAATACTAATTGTAGGAATTCACTAACCAGATACACTCTTGATGTTACAAGAACCAGCTTTGCAAGACTTGCATCACTAGTGATGGTTTTAACTATGCATCCTGCTGTAAAGAAGGGTCAGGGACAGGCTTACTGTTTATGGAATCTATAAATAATTAATTATTATAATAAAAAATGAAAGTAATGAGGACACAAAACAGGAAGCAATTGACATACCTCCCTGCATAGCTGTCTCTTGACAAAGCGAGGAAGCATATAGTGATCTATTCAAACTCACTGTACAATTAGTGCAACCATATACTCTGCTGTGCTATCAAATCCACTGTTTTCCTAATTCACAAAACTAATGGCATTACAAGAGGATAATAAAGTATGTGTCAGACTTCTACAGTACAGAAAAGAAGAGGGAGGAGAGAGGACAAATTTAATTTATAGCCTTCTTAGTTTCTTTCAAGACACCTCATGCAACCAATAATCACATGCTCCTATTATTGCAGCACGGGAGGATTTACAAGATGTAAATAAATTTTTTAAAGCTCCATGTGCACATCAACCTAACCTCTGCCCCTTTCAAATTTATTTATTTGCCACTGATCCACACACATGAGTACTCCATGGTGGCACTTTCAATGAACCATTCATGCAGGTGAACATCCCTCAAAGAAGCAGCTGCCCCCTCTGCTTTTATGGTTATTTGTCTCTCCATCACGGAGCTCAAAGGAATAGTCCTACTGCATATTTCTTCTTCATTTATTTTACTAGGTGAGGTGTTTAAGAGGATATATGGTCATCTGGAGCTCATCACTGTCAAATTTTCAGCCACGAAGCTGTAAAGGGTAAAGGAACTAGTTTAGCTCCTGGGTTTACAAAGTGCTGAGTACCTCCAATGAGGTGCCAAATGTGCGTGGTGACACTTTAAGATCGCTTAGTGCCTCCTGAGGTTCGCAGAGCCTGATCCAAAACGCCAGTGTTACAAATGACAGTCCTCCCCTTGACTGCAATGCCTTTGGTCAGAACAGCGCCCCACAGCTCAAGCCACTGCTGCTGAGGCAAGGCAAGACTTGCCATAGATTTAAGAATACCGGGTAAGGTGTCAGGTTTAAGAAGCACTGGATCTTAGCATTCCCACCTCCAAACAGTTAACCCACAATAACATAAATAAATAAATACATACATATCTATATAAACAAATAAACATTCGAGACTACCTTAAATATGTTTTGGATTAGGTATTTGTTTTCAATTGTTTTCATCTCACATACATACAAGCAGCAAAATTCTCTCCAAACCCTTTAATCCCATCCTGCTTACATTGGGCTTAATGTATTTCTTCCACTTCTTTCAAAAAGAAAGATTCTACAGACTGTCTTTACAAATCATTTTTCTCTGGAAGCCATTGTTAAAATCAGCCCTTCTACTGGAAGCATGCAATGAAACAAAACTGACCAGAAAAGACAGTGCAAAATAATGTGGACAGTCATACTGTAAAACATCCAGTGCAAACAGACCAGCCGCTCTCATCTGGGCTGAGGCAGCAGAGTCTTTCATTACCGGGTCAGTCGTTCAAATCCAGTCTTGCTTGATGGTAATCACCTGATGGCAGGCCGAGTAAGCAACATACTTTTTAAGTAACTCTGCAAAGGTACTTTTATTGAATGTGTAAATACCGTAGAGAAGGTCTGCAGGCATTCATGATGAGAGTATCATCCCACAAGACTGAATTAGCAGACAGCAACTAAGCAAACAAAAAGGAACTAAGTTGCAACAACGATCGTAACCACTTTAATTTATTCTGACAGTTGCCATTTATTTTTGCTTTTGAAGAGACTACTTGGTAGTACTCTAGTAAGTGAACTGTAGCATACTGTGAAAAAATAATAACATTTTAGCAAGCCCTGGCTGCAGCATCTGTTATTAAATCTTTGCAGAGAGGCGAGGAGAGACCACGAGTCATAAATGTGGATTAGCAAGGTTCTACTATATTCGTTTCACAGTGCAGAGCGCTTTGCATGAAAAGCTGTTACTTGCCTTTCATGTCAAAAAAAAATGAACTTATGCCAACTTTTTAATACTGAATTCTTCAAGGAAGTAGTCCTAACAGCCTGCAAGCACTGTCCACAAAAACCGGCAGCAGTCTAGCAGCAGAGAAATGGAGGAAGGACAGAATCAGAATAGCTGAAGCTGCTGATTTGCAACATTTTCTTTCCACAGAAAATGGCCATCATCTTGCATTTCCTTCCTGAGCAAATCAAAACCTGCCTTGGAAAATGTCAAGCTTTATGATGTTGATTCCAACTCCAACACCTGATTATAGAAAAAGCATTAACAGGAGCGCTCAGCGTGCTCAAGGGAATCACTGCATCCTCACCCGGGAAGCTGTAGCAGCTCCACATCCTGGGTGACTCCCTAGCAAAACAGGCAAAAACCAGGACTTGAGATCCCAGAGGGAGGATGATAATCCACATACTTACGGGACGTACAACACAAGCTCTCTGAACTGAGCCAAGTTTAAGTAAACTTTATGCTAAATTCACAAAGTTCAAGCAGAGTCAGAGCTTAGCTGAACTGTAGTAAAAACATTCAAGAGTTTCCCAGAAACACTAAAATCCTCCAGGAGAAAGTTGATCTTGAGCCTTCATGACGATATTTTCCTGTCTATGAAGTTACACAGACAGCACAAGGTGCTATGTAATATTTACCTAGGACGCCCACTGTTATGATATAATGTTTCAGTGAAGCATAACTTAGAAGCAGTAAATCCCTAAAATCACCCATGCAAATACACAACCATTAATGGGGCAATACATAAAGAAATGAAGACTAGCTGAAATTGAAAATGAGTTAAAAATAGATTATGGGTGCTCATCCTGAGAGCTGCTGTCTAAACCAGAGAATTAAATAATAAAGGCAAGGCACGCTGCTTTAACTGTGAAAAGTTGTGCCCGCTGATGCTCTGACGGAACAACACTGGTCCCAGCGCGCGATTTTTATCCATCGATGAGGTTGTAAAAACCCTCGGACAGCGGCTGCTATTCCCGGCCC